>NW_015121792.1:0-1001 GCF_001443285.1 Poecilia latipinna
TGTTTCAGGTTTTATCTGATTTTCGTCCTTCTGTTCATGAACCAGCAGCTGATCTAAGCTACTTTCCATCTCTGCTGCATAGAGATGTTCTGGTTCTGACCCTTCCAGCTGCACCTGGTTCTACTGGCAGCTGGAAACAGAGTCAGGTTGAGTCAGAACCTGGAACCTTGTTGAGTCAGGTTCCAGGTTCTGACTCAACCAGAACCAGAATCTGAACCCAGAACCAGAACCCTGATCTGCTTTCAGCTGCAGCAGCTGATGAACCAGTGAAGCTCTGGTTCTGCTCCACTGGTTCTGGTTCTGATGGTTCTGCTGAAATAAATCCAGATTTCTTCCCTCATGTTGTCAGAACCTGATTCACTGCAGAACCTTTTAACATCAACATGAGCTGCAGCTGTTTGGACTCAGCAGAACCAATCCAGCTGCTGGATCTGACCTCAGACCAGTTCTACCATCAGGGTTATACTGGAGCGCCACCTGGTGGTGGAGTTAGGAACTGAGAGCTCATAGAGCTGAAGGTCTGAGTGACGGACTGACTGGATCAGTTCAGATTCATTTGTTCTGGTTTTATTCCATCATTAAGATTCACTGTTAAGTTTATTTAATTTACAATAAATCGGTTTGTTTTGTTGTTTATATAACAACATGTTTGAAAAAACAAAAAGTAAAACCCAAATTAAGGCTAAATGAGTTTATAGGAAGTGATGAAGAGGAGCTGCTGCTTCAAAACCACCAGAAATATTAAATATCTGATGATCGATCAGCTGATCAGTTTTTTTCTAGAATTTTTGCTACTTTATAGAACTTCTGTTATTTAAATGATTAATTTTGCTGTTTTGATCATTTTTAAGCATCATCACAGAAGCTTTATAATAATAATATCAGTTTTTATAATCCAACAGACTATCAGCTCATATCATGACCACCTGTGTGTCGAGATTAAAACATTAATTACTAATTTGTTAATATTTTTGTAATTTTCTCCTGTGATAAAAATATCA
>NW_015121793.1:0-1001 GCF_001443285.1 Poecilia latipinna
GGGGTTTAAATTTCTACATTGAAGCAACAAACTCAATAAATGGTTGCCATTTAAAGTAGAATTTGTTCAAGTTTCCAGTTTTTGAATATCTAATTTTCTCCACCTTCAAAAAGGACATGACCTCATTTATCCACATTGTGCTGGAGGGGGCTATAGTTGATTTCCAGTTAAGAAGAAGGTGACGCCTCGCGATCACAGAGGTAAAAGCTATCACTTCCAACTCTCTTACGGAGTATTGACTGTAATGCTCCGGGTGAGCAAAGATACCAGTATGAGCTGAAGCATCAATAGTTCTTGAAAGTACAACAGACATGGTGTGAAAGTAAACTTGCCAGAAATTTGTAAGAGCTGAGCAGGTAAAAAACATATGCGCAAGATTGCAGGGTGAACTTCCACATCGATCGCAAACATCCTCCATATTTCGGGAGACCTTTGCCAGCCTGGTTTTTGAATAGTGGCATCTGAATACCACTTTGAACTGTATCAAACTCAGGCGGGCGCATATAGAAGTTTTGTGAATGGCTGTCAGGGCTGCTTCCCACCAATACTCATCAAAAACCAGCCCCAGTTCACGCTCCCAGGCTCTCTTAGTGTTCGTAGTTAGAAAGACGTCATATGACTGAATCGAGTTATATATCTTTGAATTCAAAGACCTTTGCAAGGGGTTAAGTTGTATAAGTTCACCCCACGACTGCTCAGGTGGCAAGTGAGGGAAGTTGGGAAATAAGGATTTTGCACATGCCCTTATCTGGAAGTATCTAAACAGATGGGAGGGTGGGAGATCGAATTCAGAAGCCAAATCAGTGAAAGAACAAAAAGATCATTCCCTATAAAAATCCTTGAAACATTTTAGTCCCTTATCCTGCCATAAGGAGAAGGTTGGGTCAGTAATAGCAGGTGTAAACACTGGGTTTTTTAGAAGTGGGGTTAGGACTATGGGGCTTGTAAATTTAAACTGTTTCCTAAACTGAAACCATATTCTCAAAGTATCTACAACTGTG
>NW_015121794.1:0-1001 GCF_001443285.1 Poecilia latipinna
TAGCAACACAGAGACTACGCGTAGCAACACAGAGGCTACGCGTAGCAACACAGAGGCTACGCGTAGCAACACAGAGGCTACGCGTAGCAACACAGAGGCTAAGCGTAGCAACACAGAGGCTAAGCGTAGCAACAGAGACTAAGCGTAGCAACACAGAGGCTAAGCGTAGCAACACAGAGGCTAAGCGTAGCAACACAGAGGCTAAGCGTAGCAACACAGAGGCTACGCGTAGCAACACAGAGGCTAAGCGCAGGAATACAGAGGCTAAGCGTAGCAACACAGAGGCTAAGCGCAGCAACACAGAGGCTAAGCGTAGCAACACAGATATCTGTTGCCACGTCCCTCCTGACCCGTCCTCTCCTAAGTGAAATTAAAGCTGCAGTATGTAACTTTTATAAAAAAAAATATTTTTCTACATATATAAAAAAATATTTTTCTACATATTTGTTAAAACTGTCATTATGTTATGACAGTATGGCATGAGAGATAATTTGTGAAAAAATTATTTTCCTCTGCCTTCTCCCAGCGCTATCTAGAAACAACCAGAGGCAGAAGGCCTCTGGTTGTTTCTGGCTACCAATGATGGCAGATAAACATTTTCCTGTAACGATAAGTTGTTTCTCCTCCATTAGCACATTAAGCAGTGAATGAATGAGGTTGATTAATACACTAAAACCCTCCTCCTGGTTCTGATTGGTTGTTCATGGTCAGAATGGTGCATTACTTTAGCTAACAGTACTTCAGGGAGGAGGTGAAGGAGATGGATTTTTTCACATATCTGTCTCGTAGCAAACTGTTGCAACATTGTGACATTAACAAATATGGAGATACTCAAGAAACTGTAACAGTAGTTGCGGAGCGGGAGCCCAATTTAATTTTTTGTCATGGGGCCCAAGATTCCTGGCGGCGCCCCTGGCTGAAGAGGCCCAGTCAAAGTCAAGACCTGACTGAAATAAATGAAGGTGCCAGATACCTCGTATAATTATTTCCCTCTGTTTACT
>NW_015121795.1:0-1001 GCF_001443285.1 Poecilia latipinna
ATACTTGGTCAGGAATCCTTTTGCAGCCTTCAATGCGGCATGGAGGCAATCAGCCTGTGGCTCTGCTGAGGTGTTATGGAGCCCAGGATGCTTTGATAACGGCTTTAAGCTCATCCAGAGTGTTGGGTCTTGCATCTCTCAACTTTCTCTTCACAATATCCCACAGATTCTCTATGGGGTTCAGGTCAGGAGAGTTGGCAGGCCAACAGTAACACCATGGTCAGTAATACCAGTGGTTTTGGCACTGTGAGCAGGTGCCAGGTTGTGCTGAAAAATGAAATCTTCATCTCCATAAAGCTTTTCAGCAGATGGAAGCATGAAGTGCTCCAAAATCTCCTGATAGCTGCTGCATTGACCTGCCCTTGATAAAACACAGTGGACCAACACCAGCAGCTGACATGGCTCCCCAGACCATCACTGACTGTGGGTACTTGACACTGGACTTCTGGATTTTTGGCATTTCCTTCCCCCCAGTCTTCCTCCAGACTCTGGCACCTTGATTTCCGAATGACATGCAAATTTTTCTTTCATCCGAAAAAAAGTACTTTGGACCACTGAGCAACAGTCCAGTGCTGCTTCTCTGTAGCCCAGGTCAGGCGCTTCTGCTGCTGTTTCTGGTTCAAAAGTGGCTTGACCTGGGGAATGAGGCACCTGTAGCCCATTTCCTGCACACGCCTGTGCATGGTGGCTCTGGATGTTTCTACTCCAGACTCAGTCCACTGCTTCCCCCAAGGTCTGGAATCGGTCCTTCTCCACAATCTTCCTCAGGGTCCGGTCACCTCTTCTCGTTGTGCAGCGTTTTCTGCCACACTTTTTCCTTCCCACTGAGGTGCCTTGATACAGCACTCTGGGAACAGCCTATTCGTTCAGAAATTTCTTTCTGTGTCTCACCCTCTTGCTTGAGGATGTCAGTGATGGCCTTCTGGACAGCAGTCAGGTCAGCAGTCTGACCCATGATTGCGGTTTTGAGTAATGAACCAGGCTGGGAGTTTTTAAAAGCC
>NW_015121796.1:0-1000 GCF_001443285.1 Poecilia latipinna
CCTGCAGAGAAACTCCGTTCACGTCACGGAAAGCAGGAGGGCGGAGGCGCTTCTCCTTTTGGCCCAGAGAGGGAAAGGGGAAGTTGCAATTTACATTATCATTGAAAACAGGGCAGAAAGTTTGGATTAAAGCTCAAGATCGGCCTGCAACAATGGTGATCAAGCTGAAGTTCAATGGAATGGATTTTGTGAAGTAAGTACTGCACTGTAAAACAGCAGTGTTGTGGTCAAGACCACCTAACCCGAGACCAAGACAAGACCAAGACCAGAGTATATCGAGACCGAGACAAGACCAAGACTTTTAGGGTCCAAGACCAAGTCAAGACCAAGACCGAGGAAAGTCGAGACCGAGTCAAGACCAAGACCAGCGCCCCGCGCTATATGACATGATAAAATGTGAAATATGATCAAAATTGCTTCTCAAACTGATCTGAAAGATCTGTACTCCCATAAAAAGACCTAGATATTAAATACTTGATCAATTTTACCAATATTAAAAGCATGTAGCACCATCTCTGTGCTACAATCCATGGTGGTCTGGTGCCATCCCTAAAAAGATAACGCCCTGGGCATTTGCCTATATTGCTCATGTCAGAAACCACCACTCTGTGCCAATTAACAAAGCAATTGAGGCAATGCCCAGATGGCAAATAACGCTCAACTATGAACACTGACCAAGGAGCAACAAGCAAGAAGTAACCATGCACAAGGCGCTCATCGTGACTCTTCTCACCCTCTCTCCCACTACATGAAGCCAGGTAGTCTGACACCATGGCAGACTACCATTACAGCTGCCACTTTGAACGAAAACAATCAAAGAGCAATGTGCATGCTCTTTCATTCTTGTGTTTTATTTATTTGTTAATTAAAAAAATATCAATGTACATAATTAAATAAAAATAATGATAGGTACTGCAGTGTATGCAGAGCATTACAAGAACAAAGAAGAGAGTTCTGTCATGTCAGCATACGCTGTCAGCTGTCAGATTGTCATACGCTT
>NW_015121797.1:0-1000 GCF_001443285.1 Poecilia latipinna
AAATAACACTATTTATTATATAAATACCATATTTTCCGGACTATAAGCCGCAGATATCTCTGCCGCTCTAGGTTTTCCACAACGATGCAGCAGCAGCAGAGGGGGGTGGACACCCAAAATTTGAGTCATAACAGGTCAACTGAATATCACATTTATTACGGTTGAAAAAGAAAAAGTTGCCAAGTTTAGATTTAACTGAACTGATTACGGTAGTTTCTGAACGGTAACTGTAACAGTAAAAGTGCTGATCCTTCGTGTCTGCTACTAGCATGTGCTAAATGAAAATGGGCGTCTTCTTCTTCTTCTTCTTCTTTAGATTTCAACGGCAGCTTGCATCCATTATTGTTGGACCATTCCCATCTAGTGGATCCTAATATTTATACCTCAAATTCTCATAATGATCCCAGTTTCATTAAAAAAAAAAAAATCTTCTTTTTCCCCTCAATGCTATTTAGCTGATCAACAACATTCTCAAATTTCAATTCTCTATTAAAACCTAATTCCGTTTTAATGAGCACTTTCTTCTTTTATTTCCAATTTTGACTTCCAATGATTCACTTCCTGCTAAAGAGCCCCCTGGTGGTTGAAGAAAAATCCACATATAAGCTGCACCGGGCTATAAGCCGCATGGTTTAAAGCTTAGGAAAAAAGTAGCGACTTATAGTCTGGAAAATACGGTATATGAAAAAAAAAATCTAAATGCTCTCTGGTATTGTTCAGGGGGCCAGACCAAATGTGGAGGCGGGCTGTAGTTTGGGGACCACTGCTATAGTGTGTGGTGTGCTACAACTGATCAGGTCCAGTCAGAAGAACGTCAGGACCACTCCAATCTAAAATTAGGATATTGACCTTATTCCTGGGGGGCTTACGGGGGAAACTACACAACTACACAATATTAGGTTGGTGTGATGTGAATTTTATTTTTTGTTTGAATTTAAAAAATAATAAAGTTTGTGATCCGAGTATTTATCATTATGATTGGGCATGGAAATTTTATTTA
>NW_015121798.1:0-1000 GCF_001443285.1 Poecilia latipinna
CAGCTACTGATCGCTAACAGCTGCTGATCGCTAACAGCTACTGATCGCTAACAGCTACTGATCGCTAACAGCTACTGATCTTAGGCAGCATTTTGGTCACCCTACCAACTCCCTGTCCAATGAGTGGCACGGGTTGCTACCATCAATAGTAGCCACACAGGCACACCCGCTAGAAGGAAACAAACACACCCAGTACAACACTTCCATTCTATTGGCTGAGAGGTTGCCAGGCGACTGTGCCCAAAGGCGTTTCCAAAAGCAAAGAGAAACTAAGTGTGAGTGCGAGGAAAAATTTTGGGAAGAAGCTTTTGAAAAAAAAAAAAGCCATGAAGTCCTGCTTTCAAAATAAAACTGTAAGCAAAAGTGTTAAAAGTTTTGAGATGAAAGGACATGACATCCTGTTTTCAGTCTGAAAATGTGTGCTCTTGGATTATAGCAGAAAACTTCCTCCATAACAGAGGAAATATTTGAGAACAAACAGAAACTAAAGGATGAAGGAATGAAGAGATTCCAGTTTTACTGGAAAGACAGAAGGAGCTGCAGAAACACAGATGGTGGTGATTTAGTTTCAACAAATAGAAACGTTTCAGGTTCACAGCAAAGTTAACAGAAAACAAACTGCAGACATGATGTTAGAGTCTAATAATCTATTAATTCAGATTCAGACATTAATAATCCTTGTAACAGTTTTATACATTACATCTTCTGTACTACCCATTTGTAAATTATATCAGCTAAATTAGATTATATTTCAGTTCAATATGAGTCGTTATAAGACACATTTGTTTATAATTAAGTTCCATACAAACTATGAGATACATACTGTCTAAAGGATGTAACTGATGGTTAACTCCACAGAAAGAAAAGTGAAAACTGAAGATAAATATAAGAAAAATGCAAGAGAAACGATAAGAGGAGAGAAAACAACCAATAAGGATTATTTAGCCCCTCCTGGACATCAGCTCACCAGGTCTGTTTAGTTTATGCTTATTTTCTGTTA
>NW_015121799.1:0-1000 GCF_001443285.1 Poecilia latipinna
CAAATGGAGAAACCATGAGACAGCGGTGAACCTTCTCAGGAAAGGCAGCTCCACCAAAGTTATTCCTAAAGCACATTGATGTCCCATCCAGGAGGCCACAAAAGAACCTGGACAAACAGCTGAAACACTGCAGGCCTCACATGCCTCTGTCAGGTTCATGACTTAAAGGGGCAGTATGTGTTTTCAGGCACAAAATACCATTTTATAGAACAATTAAGTCACTATGTGAATGTAAAGCTTTTGTTGATTCGTGTATGTGTGGTTGGATTTTTTGTTTGTTTTGTTGTATTCTTTTGGTGTTTTCTCGTTTGGCTGGGAGTTGTTTGTTTTTTGACTGACGTTTTGATTTGAAAGGAGTTTGTTTTTTTTTGTTCTTTTTTGGAAGTCGGAGTTGCTAGGCAATTTGTACGGACATCTAACAGTATCTGACTGTTGTCTGTTTGGGATATAGTGCAGAGAATGAGCAAACATACAAGTCGCAGTTCAGTGAAGACAACTAAAGGGTGGTTCAACTAAGGTCCAAACAATTAGTTAAATAGCACTCGGTTGATGAGGGAACAAGGTGGGTGTTTTATCGAGAATATTGTATTTATTGAACATACATTTTGTATTTTGATATAAAACGATGTTAATGTTTGATTAACTGTCAAACTGTTAAAGCAGTTGAAATACATTTTGGTTAATTTGTAGTATAGAAATGTAGGTTAATTAAATACACGTGATGTAGATGTAATGTTGTTGCATAAAGTAGGTTTTTTTTTGAGTTAAAAGAAAAGGTTAGAACCTCTAAGAGCTGCTAATAGTGTTTCGTTTGTGCATTTGTAGCTCTTACGGTGTGTTCACACATAAAGGCTGTTAAATAAAGAGAAGTGAACCATCAGTTAAAGAGAACATCTTTTCGACCGGGACGCTACAGTGAATATCAGTTGCTATAAAAATGCTGTATATATCAAATATGACTTAAAAGAAATTCAACTTTGTATTTTAACGTCTTGAAATT
>NW_015121800.1:0-1000 GCF_001443285.1 Poecilia latipinna
AATATAATATAATATAATGACTGTCTCTCAGTGTCATGACTTTCTTTCAACAGCATATAACCTGTTTGAAGTTTGTGACAAGTGGCGATCTGTCCAAAGCTAAACGTTTATTCAATAAATTTGAATATTACTTAAAAGTTTGTTTCAGTAATTCTCTTCCTTAATCATACATTTGTTCTACAGTACATTGATGTTTTCAAATATAACATCAGGAATTGGCTCTTTAAGTCCAGTGTTAGTAATCAGTTAGCAATGTCTGGCAGATAGCATATGTAAAAACAATAAAATAAAAACAGCAACAACATTATGGTGGTGAAACAAGTGACATTAGTAACTGTTCAGTTCAATAAAAGTTACAAGTGAGCAGTAATTACCTAATGCATAATATTATTAAACAAGCAAACAAAGCTTGAAGCTAATTAAATGACTTGGAACGAACAACATTGTAATTAGCATAACCTAACAGAACAACATAGTAAACGCACTTATAAAAGTGCGTTTACTATGTTACTATGTTACTATGGGGTTCCATTTGTGTCAAAAATAAGTAGAAGTCATATGTGTAGATGTTGGTGGTCGACAGAAAATTCAAAAGTGTTGGATTTCCAGTGCAAGTGTTGTATGTTAAAAATACAGTGTTAATTCAACAACATGAGTGTTAGTTTCCCTAAAGACTTTGTTATTCCAAAGAGTTAAATAAAAGCAATCCAGTCCAGTGTTAATTTATAAATTAACACCAACAGTAACTCAGTCTAACAGCAGACAGTTCCTCCCACAATTGTAACATTTGTGACATCACTTCATGGAAGGAGCTACATTTAGGTTAGTGGTTGCAACAGGAACCTGAAAGCAGAAAATGCTCTCAGAGCAGATCTATTTAGTTTTTATCGCATCTGACAAAAGATAATAAAGGAAAACCCACTCCTGCTGAAATCCCAGTAGGTTATATAGTAGGGTGCTCCATTGTTGACTCATGGTTGCTAAAAACCTTACCAGACTG
>NW_015121801.1:0-1000 GCF_001443285.1 Poecilia latipinna
CGTGCCATCGCTGCTGAGGTTGGACGCAGTAAGACAGTCATTTTGCATTTTTTAAATGATCCTGAGGGTTATGGAACAAAAAAGTCAAGTGGTAGACCCAAAAAAATTTCACCAGCTCTGAGCCGCAGGATCCGATTGGCTGTCCATCAAGACATAGGACGATCCTCTACCCAAATTAAGGCCATTACTGGTGCTGACTGCAGCCCAGTAACCATCAGACGGCATCTGCGAGAGGAAGGCTTCAGAAACAAAAAATGTCTTCAAAGGCCATGTCTTCTTCAACGCCACAAAATTGCCCGTTTGGACTTTGCAAGGGTGCACCAAACATGGGACATTGAAAGGTGGAAGAAAGTTGTCTTCTCTGATGAGAAAAAATGTAATGGTCCTGATGGCTTCCAACGTTACTGGCATGACAAGGAGATCCCACCTGAGATGTTTTCTACACGGCACAGTGGTGGGGGCGCCATCATGATTTGGGGTGCGTTTTCCTTCAATGGAACAATGGAGCTTCAGGTTGTGCAGGGGCGTCAAACAGCAGCTGGCTATGTGGAGATGTTGCAGCGGGCATCCCTCATGACTGAGGGCCCTCGTCTGTGTGGTAATAATTGGGTTTTTCAACAGGACAATGCTGCAGTTCACAATGCCTGCCTGACAAAGGAGTTCTTCCAAGAGAATAACATCACTCTTTTGGACCATCCTGCATATTCCCTGGATCTAAACCCAATTGAAAACATTTGGGGAAGGATGGCAAGGGAAGTTTACAAAAATGGACATCAGTTCCAGACAGTGGATGCTTTTCGTGAAGCCATCTTCAACACTTGGAGCTACGTTCCCACTAGCCTCCTGGAAACACTGGCATCAAGCATGCCTAAACGATTGTTTGAAGTCATCAACAAGAATGGTGGAGCTACTCATTACTGAGTCCTTTTTTTTGACACTTTGATTTCTGTTTTGGGGGGTTTTCGGGTTTTTTTGAGCTATGGTCTTAAACTTTTGATCA
>NW_015121802.1:0-1000 GCF_001443285.1 Poecilia latipinna
CTGTATTTATGCAGGTTCCTACAGAGAACAGAGACACTGAGGTTAACATGATGGACTACAGGACAGTGCTGCTGTTTTTAACTGTCTTTTGGACAGGTGATGATTTACCCTGATTTTATTTGAAAATATTGTATTTCATATCACTAACATTATCTGTTATGTCTTTAATTTTTATAATAGGAAGCCACTCTCAGACTCTAAAAGAATCTGAACCAGCAAATAAAAGACCAGGAGAATCCCACACCCTGACCTGTACCGCTTCAGGATTCACATTCCCAGATTATGCAATGCACTGGATCAGACAGGCTCCTGGGAAAGGACTGGAGTGGGTTGCTCTCGTAACTAAGCCCAGTGGTAGCACCCAGCGATATTCTCCATCAGTTCAAGGCCGGTTCACCATCTCCAGAAACAACGACAAACAGCAGCTGTATCTGCAGATGAACAGTCTGAAGACTGAAGATTCAGCTGTTTATTACTGCGCTCGAGAGACACAGTGACTGAAGTTGGTTGAGCAGCTGCACAAAAACCTCCAGCAGCAATAAACATTGAACTGTTAGACCTCAGGTCTTATCCTTCTGACTACCAGGAAAAAAAATATTGTCCAATCACCATTTTTTTAAAATCCCACATTCTTTGTAAGGTAATAAAAAGTTTTATGCACTTACTTGGTCTCTTCCCATAAAATGTGTTGTTACTGATGAACTCCATTTTTATGAATTAGAAAAAGTTACGTACAAAGTCCCACCCCTTCACATGTGGTATCATTGAAAAGCCCTAAATGTCCTCTCCAGATACCAAAAGGAATTAATTCAGTAGAATGTAGAAGGTGGGAGATATTCAAGTTTAGAAATGTCCTCTACAGAGGACAAAAATGAACTACTGGTAGTCAGGAGATTGATATGTCTTCAGATCAATCATTACTTACATTTTATAGTTTGAAATTTAAGCCCTTCCATAATATTTTCCATACCAAAAAGGAAAACATAGAAATATACGTGAA
>NW_015121803.1:0-999 GCF_001443285.1 Poecilia latipinna
ATAGTTTCCATCTACTAGATCAGGATCTGCAACCTGGATCTCTGGAGACACAAGTGGCTCTTTGGCTGACTTAATATATCAAATGATGAAATGTTGCTCTGTTTTTTTCTTTCATTCTTTTTTAAGTGTCCCTGTGAAATAACACTGACTATCCTGACCCCTGTGGTAAATTTGTTTGAGAACCAGCCTCCAAGCCTAACTATTTATTTCTACGAATATTTTAGTAATACTCTTTACAGTACCAGAGTTTCCACATAACTTTTATACTTTTGGCTGTCTGAGGACACATTTTGATTATTAAATTAGATGTTATGATCAGTTACTCAGTATTTGAACAGTTTACCAAATACTTTTTACACTTTGCTTTAACTTGTTTAAGGTGTGCTACTCTGATTGGAGAACAATTTTGGAGTACTCTAAGTATGAATGATTATTATCTATGATAACTTTTTAAAAATAAAAAGCATCACCATAAAATATTGTCTATCACTGCAGCGGCCGTCCCGCCCCATGACAGTAGGATGACGCGCGCCGCGGGCAGCGTCCCTTATTTTGTTTTCTGAAAGGTGGCAAAAGTCAGTCCCAGGATCTTTATAGAAATTCACCACATTGTTCAACTCTGACTGGATGAATAACAGAATCAGTAACTCCAAAGGAAAACGACAACAGTGATCACACAGTGCTCAAAAAAACTTGTTGCTCTTCTGAGTTCAACACCTGCCTGCTACCTGTTGCCCCCTGACTCAGATTCTTGAGCCTACAGCGCCACCTAGTGACCAAAGAGGGAATTTATCACATACTTGGCTCCTGTAGTGCATGGAGACAAGAAGGTGGAAAGAGCAACCTGCTGCTTTTACAGAGAGAGGAAAAAAGTCAGAGACAGAAACCTTTACTTACTCTGATAACAGAGCACAGATTACAGTTTATATGTTTCCTTGTAAATTATGTAATAATTCTAACAATTTGTTGTTTACCTCTAAAGGACCAAATCAAATCCAT
>NW_015121804.1:0-999 GCF_001443285.1 Poecilia latipinna
TTATTTTTCTTCAGTTTCTACCCAGAATTCCTCATGTTATGGGTAGAAACATGTTTATTGAACCTTTTTAATCCGATCATTGGTTGATTGTTCTGGTCCCAAAACCTTGTTTTGCAGTGTATTTCAGAAATTGTTGCATAATAATAAATGAAGAGCAAAGATCCTGAGTTTGTGGTGTCTTTAATGAAACAAAAGTGGAAATAAATGTTGAATACGTTTTCTGTATTTTGCAGTATTTTGGTTTTCTGACCTTGCGTTACATTTTTGTGGTATTGATCTGGCATTAAAATCAGAAAAATGCTTTGATTGTATGATACCATATGATTTGCGAACACTTAATGTGGGTCATCGGTTTTGGACGGTGGTTAGAGTTCACCAGCTGCTTCAACACTTCGGATAGTTCAGGAACATCGTCAGTCTGAAGCTTTAGGAGAAAATACAGGAACTGTGTTCAAATGACACAATAATGAACTTTATTAAACTATAAACCAGACATTAAGATGTTGAAACAGCCGCTATAACAAAAGTGACCAATATAAGTCAAATATCTTATATTGGCTTATGTTAAAGTAGCTTAATCCCTTTCTATGGAGAAATGTCAAGTAAATCTGTCTGACTTCTGGGTACACAGACAAATGATCTTTACACTAAGCTGTGCAAATATCTTCTCCTCCACAGAGTTGCTGCCTGTAGAGGAAATTCTAAACCAGCTCTCCATAGAGTTACAGGTAAGTTTGTGGAGAAAAAAAAAAACATTTACATTTTGAGACTTATTTAATTTTGTTAGTATTTGCAAGTGTAAGTCATCTTATTATGAATAGCATCAACCCTCTGGTTTTCATTTAGTTTTTGGTATAATAGTGTGGCAGATGTTTGAATATTTCAGCAAAATCTTTCACACGCAAATCAATAACGTAGCTGGGCACAGGTTTTTTTTTTTTTTTTTTTTTTTTAAAAAAAAAAAAAAAAAATCACCCACGAAAAAAAAAAAATAAAAAA
>NW_015121805.1:0-999 GCF_001443285.1 Poecilia latipinna
GCTACGACAAGCTGAGCGCGCTATGCTACTGCTACGACAAGCTGAGCGCGCTACGCTACTGCTACGACAAGCTGAGCGCGCTACGCTACTACTACGACAAGGTGAGCGTGCTACGCTACCGCTACGACAAGCTGAGCGCGCTATGCTACTGCTACGACAAGCTGAGCGCGCTACGCTACTACTACGACAAGGTGAGCGTGCTATGCTACCGCTACGACAAGGTGAGGGCGCTACGCTACTACTACGACAAGGTGAGGGCGCTACGCTACTACTACGACAAGGTGAGCGTGCTATGCTACCGCTACGACAAGCTGAGCGCGTTTCGCTACTACTACGACAAGTTGAGGGCGCTATGCTACCGTTACGACAAGCTGAGCGTGCTACGCTACTACTACGACAAGGTGAGGGCGTAATGCTACCGCTACGACAAGGTGAGGGCGCTACGCTACTACTACGACAAGGTGAGCGTGCTATGCTACCGCTACGACAAGCTGAGCGCGTTGCACTACTACTACTACTACGACAAGGTGAGGGCGCTATGCTACCGTTACGACAAGCTGAGCGTGCTACGCTACTACTACGACAAGGTGAGCGTGCTATGCTACCGCTACGACAAGGTGAGGGCGCTACGCTACTACTACGACAAGGTGAGCGTGCTATGCTACCGCTACGACAAGCTGAGCGCGTTGCGCTACTACTACGACAAGGTGAGGGCGCTATGCTACCGCTACGACAGGCTGAACGTGCTACGATACTACTATGACAAGGTGAGGGCGCTACGCTACTACTATGACAAGGTGACCGTGCTATGCTACCGCTACGACAAGCTGAGCGCGCTGCGCTACTGCTACGACAAGGTGAGCGCTCTACGCTACTACTACGACAAGGTGAGCGCGCTATGCTACTGCTACGACAAGCTGAGTGCGCTATGCTACTGCTACGACAAGCTGAGCGCGCTACGCTACCGCTACGACAAGCTGAGCGCGCTATGCTACTGCT
>NW_015121806.1:0-998 GCF_001443285.1 Poecilia latipinna
AGAATTTAAAACTCACAGAGCCTCACCTTTCATCATGGAAAAATAATATAATAAAACCATTTATATTGCTATTTTCACCCTGTGGTTTGTACTATAAAGTACCTATTTTTTCATTTAATTTAACCAAATGTGATTATTTTTTTCTTCAAAATCACATAATTTTTCGCATTTTCCCATTCAAATGCTTGGAAGCGAAGCCGGTAAGGCAGCAGTGAGCTGAGCCTCACTTGGGATTGCGCAACCTCTCGCTAACTGCACCGGCTGCCATTCTATGAGACATGTTCGTCCTGTCTTTACGCCGGCAATAAAATGGCTAAAAAACATTTAATATATGGACTGATTTTTCATCATTTCTCTTATGTATATAATGTACAGTGTTTTTTGTCACTAACTGTGTTTGTATCATGTTTTGTGTGCGGAGGAGCGATCAGATCAGAAACGGCAGAGAACAGACTCGAGGTGAGGCAGGCAGTTCTCTTGCCTCATCGCTGGGGGCGCTCATGATCCCAGATATTGTGACTCCACAACTGCAGAGTAAGACACAGTGAGCTAGCCATGGAGCTAGCCATACAGTAAATAAGTAAAGTACAGCGATATATTTGTTTTCTTCTCTCTTCCGACGTCAACATGAAAGACTACATTTCTACAGTTAAACAGTTTTCTAAAGTGGATTTTCATTTGAAGCAGGAGATAATAACTAAAGGAAGACCAACACCGGACAGAAAGTTTTGCTTCGAGACAGTTTGATGATTCTTAAACGGAGTAGAAAAGACATGCCGAGGATAGACTTGGCTTTGGATGAACGGATATTTTTGGGCAGAATTAGCGGTGCATGGATTTCATTGATAAGTAAAGGTAAGACAGCAATAAGATGTTTTTGTTTAGTTTTTTTTTTTTAATGAAATGTGCGTTTTGTGGGCTACAGTTTGGATGTCTAAGTAATTTAGTAAAGTAGAAGCGGTAGCTAATCTAGATTTTTTGGTGTTAAATCCTAAAAC
>NW_015121807.1:0-998 GCF_001443285.1 Poecilia latipinna
GAGGGAGAGCTGCAGCTTTTCACTGTTTAAATGTTCTTCATCCAACAGAGACAAACTGCTGGAGGAAAATAATTCATCTGACAGCAAAGATGCAGTGGAGTCTGATTCTGCTCTTCCTGATGGGTAAGTTGATCTGAAACATAAACTATGAAGAGAGATACCTCTTTACAATCAAGCAGAAACTTCAATAAAAGTTCTAGTCATATTATATTGAAACTTATAGCCCATATTGTGTTTTGATGAAATCATCCTAATTTAATTCCACCATTGTTTATGTCTCAGCTCAGTGTTGCTTCATGGACTGTCAGCTCTACCAGTTTCTCTACATTAATGAAAATAAGGCCTGGACTGAAGCTCAGCAGTACTGCAGAGAGAAACACACTGACCTGGTCACAGTGACTAACATGAAGGACATGAAGAGACTCATCAACATCTCAGCTGGAAAAATGAAGGAAGCTTGGATTGGTCTGTATGATCAAACACATGGTACCAGAACTTGGTGCTGGTCTCTGCCTGGAGTGGAGTTCAATGAAAGTGAGACAAACTGGAACGATGGAGAACCAAATGATGCACGAAGTCAAGTGATATATGAGAACTGTGTGATTGTGAATACAAATCTCAAATGGATAGACGTCCAGTGCCAAAGTTCACGTCGTTTCCTCTGCTATAATGGTGAGAATATTAATCTATTTATGAATTATTTTTATATGTGTTTTGTCAAAAACAAGATGAATATAAATGTGTTTGATTACTCCACAGAATCTAACACAACCCATAAATATCACTTGATTAAAGAGAAGAAGACCTGGCTGGAAGCTCAGAGTTACTGCAGAGAGAAACACACAGACCTGATCAGTGGAACGAAGCAGCTACAGGATGAAGAAGTGAAGAAATTGATGAACTCTACAAGCGATTACACATACATTGGTCTGTTCAGAGACACCTGGAGGTGGTCAGATGGAAGCAGTTTCTCTTTCAGACACTGGAATAAAGGGTTT
>NW_015121808.1:0-998 GCF_001443285.1 Poecilia latipinna
ATTGTGTTATATGTTACAGAACTGGACTTGGTGAGTTAAAAAGTGTATTTTATTTTCTGAGAAGAACGTATTTGTAAAGTATTTTTATTTCGTTGAAACGGAAATCTAAAGTAGCGCATTTATGTTGTTTTATGTTCAAAAACTGTGGAAGTAACGGATGAGCTGAGGTGGGTGAAGCATGTCTCCCCCACCCACACACGATGTTCAACCGCCAATTTGGCGAGTATATTACTTTGTTGGTTATTAAACGAGACCTTTTTAAGGTTCTGCTGGAAATTGGACTGGGAAATTCCGAGTTGATTGCTGAGTTGGATTCCGCTAGTGAGAAACTAGATGGCGAGCCGTAACTCCTGTAACCGTCTAGCAGGAGCTACGCCCTCTGCTGGATACTGCAAATCATCCAAACTGGTATGACCTGCCCATGTTTCCTGCTGAAATAGCAGCGGATTCAGAGAAACGGGATTAACCCTTCAGGATCATCAGAGAGAAAAGACATTGATTTGAAGCACAAGTTATTCGGTCTTTTGCTGGATTGTGTCTGTTGTGTTTTATTGTTTTTTTCCCCTTTGAACCACATTCAATGTCTGTTGTTACGGTGTGTGGAATGTAAAATTGTTTGTTGGGTTTAAAATAGAAATAAGAAATGGTTAAAACAGGAAATTAAAAAACTTTAACTTCTTAAAAGAACACTAAACTAAAATAGATTTAAAAGATTAAAACAAACTGTGAATTAAATAGAACTATAACCTAGGTTTAAATAAATAGCGTCCTTCAATACGTGACGATAGGTTTAAATTTCAAAAAAGGGATTATATAAAATATTTGGAAAGAAACAGGGAAACTATTTTGTATTGAATTTGTGTCATTGTATGTAAACTGTTGTATAATTGTTTATTTTCTTTTTCTACAAAAATAATAAGCTGGCAGTTTAAACTTATTTTCTGGTCTGTGGTCATTGATACACTTGCACTTCTCCTTACTCCCGTAGCCGAACCTAG
>NW_015121809.1:0-998 GCF_001443285.1 Poecilia latipinna
GAAAATAAACAGGAGGAAAATCGTGGAGGTCAGAGGACATCATCATGATTCAGTCAGTCTCTTTAGACACAAACTGCTGCAGCTTCAACCTCTGAGGATCAGCAGGACACAGAGACCGTTCTCTACTTTACAGAGATCAGAACCTGCAGAGAGAAGAAGGAAGGAGAGATCAGATCAGTGAGTGTTTCCAGCCTCTCCAGCAGCAGTCAGTGACGCAGCACATCCAGTAGATGGTTTCCAGGCTGCAGTCAGACTGATCTCAGAGCTGTGACCAAGATGAACCTGATCAGTTGTTTCCTGTTGAACTGAGAGAACAAGCAGATCTGAGATCAGATCTGCTGCTGCCACAGTTTGATGAATGAGGACCACTGTCTCTAGACATGTTGGACGGCTGGACGTCCTGGAGACATGGACACAGCAACAACACTCATCTTCACACCAACACAAACACAGGAACACAGCAAGCTGCTGCTCCTCTGATTGGCTGATTGCTGTCTCTGTGTCCAATCAGGAAGCCTGAACCATTCTCCTCCCACTGAGAAGCTTTACTGGGAACACTGGAGCTTTGCTTTGATGCTTACTGGGTTTAGTTCAATATGCTAACAGCAGCTGGACTCACTACAAACATTTACTTACTTTAAAGTCTTTACAAAACGCTTCAGCTGCTGAACATCTGAATCCTTCAGGCCGTTTCCTCTCAGGTCCAGTTCTGTCAGATGGAGGCTGTTGGACTTCAGAGCTGAGGCCAGAAAATCACAGCTGATCTTTGACAAACTGCATTCATTCAACCTGAATAAAGAATAAAAGATGAGCTGAAGCCAACAGGATGCAGGTGAACCAGTCCAACAGAACCAGCAAAAGATTCTCATGAATATTAAAGCCAACAAGCTGCTGCTTCAATAAAGACCTGCTGACTTCAGAACCAGAACCAGAACCTGGTACTGGGTCATGTTGTGTTGGAGGATTTTAGTCAGTAAAATCATTCCAGGTTCTGATCA
>NW_015121810.1:0-998 GCF_001443285.1 Poecilia latipinna
TTCTAAAATATTTCCAACCAGATACTCTGACTTATGGTTGTTTGCAAGAATCTTATTAATTAATAAATTGATTTAACATCAGTTTTAGTTGTCTAAAACGTAACTTAACTCAGCTGGTGGATGTTGATCCCTGCTCCCCATTCCCCACTTACCTGGCTGTCCCACCCCACTTCACATGGTGAAAATATTAACACAAAAACGACTTACCTAATTTTCTCGGGGAATATTTAATCTGCTTCTTTCTCTTTGGTCAAATAGGAACTTCTTTCTCTGGTGGCCGGTCCTTATTATCATCCTCCACACTCGTAGCATGTCTTTGTCCTCCCCACCATGTGTCCTTAGGCTAGCCTGGGTCTTCATGTGGCTAAAGTTGCCAAAGCAAAGAACACAAGCACTGTGTCACATCAGCCAAGTTGCTAAATAATGCACATAAAGGATAACTTTGACTAACATATTAGCTTTTAATTTGCTAGATTAAAATTGGAGGGAAAAAACTAATTTGCCTGTCTTTAAAATATGTTTAATATTAAAGGCTAACGTTACAGTAATGGAGTTTAATAACTTTAGCTAACATTAACTTACAGCAAGGTAGGATTGGCTTGAATTGCTCATAGCTAACATTACAAAGAAAGTGAACATAGTCAATGTTATTTTCTCAAAGAAAATGTAAAGTTAATAAGACACATACCTCATATGTATTAGGTATCAAACTTCGGCTTCTTTTTAAACAGGAGGTCTGGCCGTTATAACAAGGGTTAGGTTGGCCCCACAATATGGAAGATTTCTTCTTCACCAACACACAGCACGCCTGTTCATGCACTGCTGCCTCTCACTGGTGGAGATGGTGTATTGCACTACTTAGCCCTTGTGTTTAGAAATGGGCTCCATACCAAACGACCCCACACACGTAAAACTTTTATCATTTGCCACAGTTCTTTTTGTTTGCCTCAGTCCTCGCACGCACAAGGGTTAAAACAGCCTTAAATAATGTTTCAAAT
>NW_015121811.1:0-997 GCF_001443285.1 Poecilia latipinna
ACAAGGTAGAAGCCATTTGTTTGTTAAATACGTAATGAAACATATTTACCTGATTATTATTGATCAATAATTGATTGAAATGTGATCAGCTGTCCTCTGTCACCACAGACTGATTCCATCTGGATTTTCTACTGATTAAAGCCCAGAGAAATCCTCTCTGATCAATAAATTATTGACTTCATATTGAAATATTTTCCATCCACCAACCAGAACCCAGATATCTCAGCCGGGCCACAAACACTCAGAACCTACTGGTACCAGTTTGACTCCACTATGAAACTGGGAGCAAATTCAGCTGGTTGTCTGGGTTACAGATGAAAACTCAGAGAAAATCAGAGTTTATGACTGAAATCAGGAGCTGCAGCTCTGCATCAGAACCAGAACCAGAACCAGGCCCAGTTCTGGTTCTGGTTCTGGTTCTGTCCAGCAGCTCAAAGAGAGAAAACCCAGTCAGGACTGGATCCAGTATAAAGTGGAGTTAAAACTCACCTGATCAGATCTTTGCTTCTCCTTCTGTTCATGGGAGAACTGGACCTGATTCTCCAGAACCTGAACCGGACCCACCTGAGGCTCCGCCCCTCTGACAGCAGAGGCGTTGAAATGACAGGAATCCTGTCTGATCACTCATACCAGGAAATAAATGTTTTAAATAATACATTTTAAATGTATTTAGTATTTTTAATCAATATTTTATTAAATTAATGGAGGTTTTCAGTTTTATCTATAAAGAACTTTAACAACCAACAAATTTCTGCACAGAAACACAAGAGCAATAAAACTAATAATAGTTTCTGCTTCTAATCTGAGCCAAAGAACCAAGAATCTTGAAATGTTGGAAGTTTCTCCACATGTTGACACGACCATCTGATATGTTAATATTTATCAAATACAGATTTTATTAATTTATTTAATCATGTTTAATGTTGATCTGAAGGAAACTTTGATTCTCACCTGAACCTCTTTCATTCTGAACAAAATGTTCTTTAAGCTTTGGCCT
>NW_015121812.1:0-997 GCF_001443285.1 Poecilia latipinna
TTTTCTTCCACAACCTCTGAGCGCTAGCTACGAGTGACATTACTTTGTCCTCTACTGTGAGACACTTTTACTTGCTTGCAGCTCACACAGAAGATACAGTCGCATACATTTGGAAATGTGAACAACCATGCAAAAAAAAAAAAAAAAAATCACAAAACTTTGGATTTGAACATTAAGGCCTGCAATGTGAACATAACCTTAGTATTCTAGGAGCAAACTAACTTAGTGACAGGAAGCCAAGCGAGTCCAACTGTGTCCAATCACAGAGAGACAACAGGCAGGGAGCATGTTTGTAACTGCGCCAGACTCACAAGTTAACAATAGATGTTAGTGTCCCTGGTTAAAGTGCCAGTGACCTCAGAGCATGTAATTGCTTCGTTCTGACCATTAAAGTTCCTCTACAAAGCCCAGGAAGTCAGCCCAGGTCATTAGCTCTTTGCTTTTCTTTTTGTAGCTTAACTGGCTCTAACTTCTAACAACCGATTTATATGAGCTGGTAAATAGGAAACATGGCTTTTCTGGACTAGATATCACTCTGCTACAATGAATTTCAGTCAGTTTATTGTAGGATGTGTTTCTACATGATCAGAGGTGTACAAACACTTCTGATTGTTTGTATCTCATTAAGTCAAACATGTGCAACTTACAACTGTTGTCATGTTTCTTTACATTTTGAATGGATAGACAAACAGTTGAAAATAGGTTTTTACATAAACTGCATATAAAGGCACATCATTTTTATATCACTGTCTGACATTATGAAATTTATATTTGTGTATTATTAATAGTTATTGTTTTAATAGATAATCCACCTTCAGGGGTCTTGAAGTTCTACCAAATGATGAAGCAGACTTCTGGAGATATTCCCCATTGCACGTCCATTTAGTGTAGTCTGTGTTCTCAGTAAGAGCTTGTGTGCTTGTCATGCTCTTTTTTTTTTTTTTTTTTTTTTGGTGTTTTTTTTTTTTTTTTCATTTAAACAAATTTTGCTAATATT
>NW_015121813.1:0-997 GCF_001443285.1 Poecilia latipinna
ACCAGAAGGTCTGAACTACAACATGGCGGAACACTCAATTATTACAGAGGAGGGCTGAGCTGGCATTGAGAACTACTTCCTGTTTTGGGCATTATACAGCTAGATTAACCAAACCACTGTTACACATTGGATTAGTGTGGTTATGAAAATTAAGTTTACTGAAAGTTTCAAAATAAAACTCTGCAATGTCCACTCACGAAAATGAAAATCTTTTTTTTATGTTTTTTTTCTCAGGATAGTGAACTGCCTTGCGCAGCAAAGCAAATCATTAACATTAGCATTTCATGGTTGTCTCAAAGATAGAAATCCTCCCCAGCTTTCTGTCTCTCACACACACAGCAGTTGGCTGAGGGCCAATCGCTATAGCAACAGAATCCAGAGGAAGGCAGAGCTGCTGGTTTGGACTACAAACCACCAGCCATAACTGCCATAACTGTAGTTCTATCTATGGCCAAGACTCAGTTAAAACAGAGGCCTGAGCAGCATGTCAGAACTACAACATGGCGGAACACTTTAATACAGAGGGCTGAGCAGAAGGTCAGAACTACAACATGGCGGAACACTCAATTATTACAGAGGAGGGCTGAGCTGGCAGTTAGAACTACCTCCTGTTTTTGGCATTATACAGGTGGATTAACCAAACCACTGTTACACATTGGATTAGGGTGGTTATGACAATTAAGTTTACTGAAAGTTTCAAAATAAAACTCTGAAATATCCACTCACGAAAATGAAAATCTTTTTTTTTATGTTTTTTTTCTCAGGATAGTGAACTGCCTTGCGCAGCAAGGCAGTTCATTAACATTAGCATTTCATGGGTGTCTCAAAGATAGAAATCCTTCCCCAGCTTTCTGTCTCACACACACAGCAGTTGGCTGAGGGCCAATCGCTAGAGCAACAGAATCCAGAGAAAGGCTGCTGGGTTGTAGTCCAAACCAGCAGCCATAACTGCCATAACTGTAGTTCTATCTATGGCCAATACTTAGGTAAAACAGAG
>NW_015121814.1:0-996 GCF_001443285.1 Poecilia latipinna
GGGTTGCTACCATCAATAGTAGCCACACAGGCACACCCGCTAGAAGGAAACAAACACACCCAGTACAACACTTCCATTCTATTGGCTGAGAGGTTGCCAGGCGACTGTGCCCAAAGGCGTTTCCAAAAGCAAAGAGAAACTAAGTGTGAGTGCGAGGAAAAATTTTGGGAAGAAGCTTTTGAAAAAAAAAAAAGCCATGAAGTCCTGCTTTCAAAATAAAACTGTAAGCAAAAGTGTTAAAAGTTTTGAGATGAAAGGACATGACATCCTGTTTTCAGTCTGAAAATGTGTGCTCTTGGATTATAGCAGAAAACTTCCTCCATAACAGAGGAAATATTTGAGAACAAACAGAAACTAAAGGATGAAGGAATGAAGAGATTCCAGTTTAACTGGAAAGACAGAAGGAGCTGCAGAAACACAGATGGTGGTGATTTAGTTTCAACAAATAGAAACGTTTCAGGTTCACAGCAAAGTTAACAGAAAACAAACTGCAGACATGATGTTAGAGTCTAATAATCTATTAATTCAGATTCAGACATTAATAATCCTTGTAACAGTTTTATACATTACATCTTCTGTACTACCCATTTATAAGACACATTTGTTTATATTTAAGTTCCACACAAACTATAAGATACAAACTGTCTGCAAGATGTAGCTGATGGTTAACTCCACAGAAAGAAAAGTGAAAACTGAAGATAAATATAAGAAAAATGCAAGAGAAACGATAAGAGGAGAGAAAACAACCAATAAGGATTATTTAGCCCCTCCTGGACATCAGCTCACCAGGTCTGTTTAGTTTATGCTTATTTTCTGTTAACCGTCAGATATAAAGTACATGAATTTGTCCTGATGTAGAATTTTGCTGTCGTTCTCTAATGTGAGCAGTTCTCACGGGTTGTCAGCACCAGAATAAACCCTGTTTTCTACATTGGGCCAAAGTCCTTGAGGTGCTACAATCCTGTAGATTAACCTTCAACCAGCAGAGATTAAAAC
>NW_015121815.1:0-996 GCF_001443285.1 Poecilia latipinna
TGGACACTGTGGCTGCATTTTGGAGTAAAAATGCAGCCACAAATGCAGTCTTTTGGACTATGGGGAAAAAGGCTTTTCTACCTTGTCTCCCGGAGTTAGCCGTGGCTGTAAGCTGCTTTCGTAACTGCTAAAGTAGTGGCTCCGCCTCACCCCGTAGTGATCGACTCCCTGCAGCTACACAGCCCCGCTATTCCCCTGCTTGGATCTCTGAGTAGCTGCCTCTCAGACTGTCAGCATCTCATTGTACTCTCAGTCTCTGATACTCTTTGTCTGTTGCTAATAAGAATAATCGATCAGCCATTGTTATCATGGAAATCCTCTCTGTGCCGCGGATTCCGGCTGGGGGTTTTTCCTCTTTGTCTTCCTGCTCAAAACACAGCGCCGCTGCGCGCCCGCTTCGGATGTTATCATCCCATGTTCATTCTTCAGGTAATCCTTTATATACAGAACAGAAACCGCTAAGCTAAAAACTAATTACGAAGTGAATGCTACCAGTCAAAATCTGCATTAATTTCGCGATTTCACTGCTTTTGCAGCTGCTCCGTTCGCGCCGCTACTCCTTTCCGCTTCTCCGTTCCGCTTCTCTTTCACGGTTACTTGCGCAACTTCGTTTCTCAGCAACAAAATACAGCCCATTGTTATTTATTGAAGATTTTACATTTCCAAAAACAGGAATCTAATGTTTCGTTTCGTTTTGTACGTTTGGAAGCTCATTCCCTCTCACATAATCGGAAAAGCCGGGGAATGGCGGCGCTTTTGACATTTCTCTGACATTCGGAAAAATATGGTTTACTAATTTTAGCATAACTCCGGTTATACTTGGCCTATTAACACAATTTAAAAACTGGTGTGTAGTTTATAATGTGCACTTTAAGCTCAAGTTGAAAGTGAGACTGAGGGAGGCGGAGTCTTGCTGCTACGCCGTAACAAACTAGACGTTAAAAAGAGCTATAAGGCTATGGACCCCTATGGTTTAACGGATCGATACTCGCGGAT
>NW_015121816.1:0-996 GCF_001443285.1 Poecilia latipinna
TTCCAGGTCATGTGACCTATTAACTAGAAATCACTTTGAAATAATTCTACTAGTCTCTATAGATGAGGCACAGACATTTGTTTTCCATTTTAAATCATTTTCCATTTTTTTGGAATTTTTTTCATCAAAATTGAGTGTTTTTCCTCAATAGCTTCCAGGTCATGTGACCTATTAACTAGAAATCACTTTGAAATAATTCTACTAGTCTCTATAGATGAGGCACAGACATTTGTTTTCCATTTTGAGCCATTTTCCATTTTTTTGGAATTTTTTTCATCAAAATTGAGGGGTTTTCTTCAATATCTTCCAGGTCATGTGACGTATTGATTCAAAATCACTTTGAAATAATTATAATAGTACCTATAGATGAGGCACAGACATTTATTTTCCATTTTAACTTTTTTTTTTAGCAATTTGTTTTGTCAATATTTAGTATTTTAATTCAATAGCTTCCAGGTATTGTGACCTATTGACCCAGAACCAGTGTGAAATTGTTCTAGTGTCCTGTATAGATGAGGCACAGTCATTTGTTTCATATTTTAATTTTTTATTTTTATTTTTAGCAATTTTATTTGTCAAAATTTAGTATGTTTTTGCAATAGCTTCCAAGACATGTGTTCTATTGATTCAAAACTACTTTGAAATTGTTGTACTAATCATTAGAGATTAGGCACCCTCATTTTTCCCCATTTTAGATCTTTATCTATTTTTTACATCATTTAAATTTACAAATGAAAAAATATGATTGGTGTTTAATATCTTAAATTTCATGTGACCGACTGAAAAGGAATAAAAAGGGCTAAATGGAATAAAAATGAGTTTGCACCACCTATCCTGTCTAGTAGAATAATTTCACATTGATTTTGAGTTAATAAGACCCAATTAACTTATGGGTCTTATGACCCATAAGCTATTGAAGAAAAATCAATCAATCAATCAATCAATCATCTTCCCCTTGTCTGCAGTCGGGTTGCGGGGTCAGCAGAGGCCCAGACT
>NW_015121817.1:0-996 GCF_001443285.1 Poecilia latipinna
CGGGCCAGGAACTTCTCAAAGCGAGGGTCATCGATGCAGCTGTACCTGTACAGCAGCTCCTGCAGGTGGGACAGGTGAGGACAGATCAGACAGGTGGGGACAGGTGAGGACAGGTCAGACAGGTGAGGACAGGTCAGAGAGGTGGGGACAGGTGAGGACAGGTCAGACAGGTGGGGACAGATCAGACAGGTGGACAGGGTCCTGCTTTTAGTGAGAACACGAGCAGCAGCATTCTGGAACAGCGGACATTAGTCCTCTGATCCTGGAAACATTCCTCAGGTGACAGAAGGGAGACTTTGGAACTGTCTTTTTGTGGCTCTGAAGGTTAAGGTCAGAGGTCATCACTACTCCCAGATTTATGGTGTGATCTTGAGATCAAGACTCTAGCTTTAGTTTATCTGGGATAAATAAAAACGGTAATTAAAGAGAAAAAACCAACTACCTAGAACTATATTGTTTGTTTATAAAACTAAAACATGTAAAATATCTGAAATTATAGATACAATATCCTTGATTTTCATGTTTATTAATCTATTTATTAGCCTTTTGAGCAGATGTGGAATCAGTAGTTTGCGTCAGTCATCTTTGTGCACTCCTGTGGCTAAATGGCAACTGCAAAAGTTGGAAGAAAATCCAGCCAGCTTGTTGTTTTTATTAAAATAGTATAATTAACACTACAACATTCCTTAAGAAATTTAAATAGGGCCTGCTGAAGTGCACCCGTTGCTTTTCTCACAGTATTATCACAGTATTGCACAGCTGAACTTGGTCATAATCCATACAATGTTGCCAATACTGAACATGGTTCATCACCAAAGTGCAATGACTAAAGCATTTGCCATGTCCATCACAATAATGCTATGACTGACCTGTTTCACTACTATAGTACAAGGTTCAGACCTTATGCATGGTGACAATGGGCTCTTTGCACCTCAGCTTCCGCGTTCGGGGTAAAGCGGCTCGATTGTTTCCGATCCAATACAAATATCATTTACA
>NW_015121818.1:0-996 GCF_001443285.1 Poecilia latipinna
AGATTGTCCATAACCAACACCATGTTCAGGCATAAGGGTGTCCATATGTGCACTTGGCACCAGGACACCCTAGGCCGCAGTTTGATGATCAACTTTGTCATCGTTTCATCGGATCTGCGGCCGTATGTCTTGGACACTCGGGTGAAGAGAGGTGCGGAGCTGTCCACTGACCACTGACCACTACCTGGTGGTGAGTTGGCTCCGGTGGTGGGGGAGGAAGCTGGTCAGACCTGGCAGTGTAGTGAGGGTCTGCTGGGAACATNTGGCGGAGTCCCCTGTGACGGAGCTTTAACTCGCATCTCCGGCATAACTTCGACCACGTTCCAGGGGAGGTGGGGGACATTGAGTTTGAGTAGACTATGTTCTGTGCCTCCATTCCCAAGGCGGCTTATCAGAGCTGTGGCCACAAGGTTGTCGGTGCCTGTCGCCGCGGCAACCCTCGAGCCCGTTGGTGGACACCTTCGGTGAGGGATGCTGTCAGGCTGAAGAAGGAGTCCTATCGGGCCTTTTTGGCCTGTGGGACTCCAGAAGCAGCTGATGGGTACCGGCGGGCGAAGCGGCATGCGGCTCGGGTGGTCACTGAGGCAAAAACTCGGGCGTGGGAGGAGTTTGGAGAGGCTATGGAGAAAGACTTCAGCACGGCTTCGAGGCGATTCTGGTCCACCATCCGGCGTCTCAGGAGGGGGAAGCAGTGCAGCACCAACACTGTTTATAGTGGGGATGGTGTGCTGCTGACCTCAACTCGGGACGTTGTGGGCCGGTGGGTGGAATACTTCGAAGACCTCCTCAATCCCACCAACATGCCTTCTGTTGAGGAAGCTGAGCCTGTGGACTCCAATCTCTGGGGACGAGGTCGCCGAGGTGGTCAAAAAGCTCCTCGGTGGCAGGTCCCCTGGGGTGGATGAGATCCGCCCGGAGTTCCTTAAGGCTCTGGATGTTGTAGGGTTGTGTTGGCTCACGCGACTCTGCAATATCGCATGGACATTGGGGGCAGTT
>NW_015121819.1:0-996 GCF_001443285.1 Poecilia latipinna
ATGTTTTCCCGAAAATGAATTGCAGGTGTTATTTAAAAAAAAAAAGAAATTACGTTTTGTCTATAATGTACAATTGCATCTAAAAATTCTCACTGCAATATTCATCATGTATTGTACATTTATTCCAAAACTTCAACAATCTCCCTTTAACCTTTAATTTTAAAATTTTACCCTCTTCAATAAACTTTGGACAAAAAAAAAAGACAACTGTAACAAATGATAAAATGGTGACCCCATCTCATGTGCCACAGTGATTAATTAACGTTACAACTTTGCATGCCCTGTAGTGGCACAAAAAATAACGTTTTTTCCAACCATTAAGTCCTCAAATTCTAGACTATATAATTGTGTTTAAACAGATTTAAAACTTACTGAAGTTGCATTTCATAAGATCTCCATATTTGCCTCCTGCATGTGTTTGCTGCGTGCGGGGAATAAAAATCCAAACTTGATCCTTCATCTATCTGGTGGCCACTTGTGCTGACTTGAGGTTGTTCTTTGATGTTTGATTTGATCAACTTTCTTTGCTCAAATATTTTCTAATTAATATATGTAATAATTGTTATTTATTGTAAGCGTTAAAAAATTGGCTGAATATTTTCTTAGCAATCAAATATCCATGTATTAAAATTATGTAAGAATAGTAGTAATTTAATGAAAAGTGATAATCAATCATTATGTGTTGATTTACTCCCCCCAAAAATACCTCTGCATCATTTTAAAAATGATTAAATCTCATCACAACACAAAATTAACAACCACAGTTTAAAAATAAATTAAAAGGAAATGTTAAAAATAAAAACTAATCTCACAGTAGTTGTCATTGAGATGAATTACCATCTGTGAATGGCAGATTAATCTGCCATTCAGATTCATGGTTGTGTACCTGACACACACAAACTAACACAATTATGTGTTGAAATATTCAAATAAATATTCAACACATACTGCGTGTCATATTATTATATTCATTTTAACACACAATGTGTAAAATTA
>NW_015121820.1:0-996 GCF_001443285.1 Poecilia latipinna
TCAGAGTTGACGCCTATTAACACAGATTAAATAACACAGGAAAGACAAGAGGAAGTTAGATTCTGAATACTCGCGAGGAGAACAGACAGAGATGTGCTTTCCGTTACAAATCTCCTGCTGCTCTGAAGCACATTTGCCTGCCCCTCTCTTTTTATTGTCTTTAGGATCCCTAATCACACAGAGAGCGCTGTAACTCTAAAGGGAGGGGGAAAGACACTTCATCACACAGTCACAGCGCCAAGATTATCGCTAACTAACAACACAATCTATCTAACACTAGCT
Organism: Poecilia latipinna; assembly: GCF_001443285.1. Lineage (NCBI taxonomy): Eukaryota > Metazoa > Chordata > Actinopteri > Cyprinodontiformes > Poeciliidae > Poecilia > Poecilia latipinna. Next base: position 283 of record NW_015121820.1, read on the forward strand.
AATCCAGTTCCTCACCCAGGATCAAGCAGGACAAGTTGTACATCTTCACGGCGATGGTTTTATAGCTATCTAAGAGGTCAAAGCAGGGCGTTCTGTGAAGAGCTGCTGTCACTGCTCTTCTTCAGAGAGGCCCTCTGAGAAAGGAAATCAGAGTGATTAACAATACAGAAACATTTCTTAAAAGATATGACTCAACTAAATAAGTAAGAATACATAAACTAAGAACATAATAAAGATATAACAAATAGTTGATAATAATACAATTTACCTAACATTCCCCCCTGTTTATCAAATATTTGTTCTAAGTCTCACATCCCTTCTAAACAGCCACTTCAAACGATTTTCAGCTGGGGGTTTATTTTGTAAGAACGCAAATATTCTTACACTCAGGGGTTGTACTCAGTTCAAAAACTAGGATCTAAATACACGTAAGGGGAATCCTCAGCAGAGGATTCTGTTTCAGACTCAGCATNTTTTACNAACAAANGATANATCTGTGCCATCCGGTCCTCCATGGGCAAAATTGCTGTGGTGATGATACGGTTAAACAAAGAACGCAGGCACAAAGTACAACGGCATTCACACAAGGTTAGAATGGCAGCAAAGACTGCCATTGATACTAAAGCAGAGGACACAAGGGTTCGGTACCTTCCAACAACCTCCAACCATGCATCCCACATAGAGGTGTTTGCTCCAGAGGCTTCCTTCATTTTG
>NW_015121821.1:0-996 GCF_001443285.1 Poecilia latipinna
TCAGAGGAAACAGATGAGCTGTGCTGGCAGTTCACAGAAACTAAAGTAATGAGGAAAAACAGGATGGAGAGAAAACTTGTGTCTGTTTACTAGCAGGTCAAATTCTTTGATATTTTCTATGAGGTCAGAAAAACAATAAAACCTTCAGAAAACAAAACTAGTATTTGGGATATTATGGAGTTGCTGGCTAAGATGATGGTGATACATAATGCTTTTAAAATTATAATTCATTAGGATATTGTAGTTATTAACAGCATGTTCTGATTGAGAACAGTCTAATTTGTAGCTTTATATTAACAGGACTAGTTGGTGTCTAACCCATATTAATTTGGATGAGTGTTAGGTTTTATAATCAAAAGGATTAGGAAACTAATGTTTTAGTAATAAATATTTCAGGCATATTGTAAAACAGTTTTTGGGAAGATAATTGTGTCGATTCTTGCATCAAAGTCACAGCTGAGTTTTACCTGCTTGGAATCTCCAGTTTAGGATTAAAGCAGGAAACGAGTAGGAAATAAATCTCTTTCTGGTAATTAGGGTCTTTGTGCAAATGTTTAGGAAGGGAGGAGCTCAGAGAGACTCCAGATGTAACTGGCAGGAGAACATCCTGTCTTGACCTTTGCCCTCTCTGACCTTTGCCCTCTCTATTTATCCTTGGTTTTGAATGGGTCTCCCATCCTATCCAAGTGAAACTGCTTAGAGGTTTAGGAGAGGACACTCCTTCAATGCATATATTAAAATTAGGACGACACGTCTTAATAAAAGTCTCCACAGCAGAAAAGCCGAATTGCTTTGTCTGCAGTTTATGAGCGATTCCCAAAGGCGCCTTTGCTTTTTCTCTTATTTATGTATTTTGTTCATTTTTCTACTTTTCTCAGGTAATTAATGTCTGTTTTATGGTTTGGACTTCTTGATGGTTTGGGTGTGATGCTGATCTGTTTTTCTATGCATTTAATTGTCTGAATAAAACTCTAGATGTGTCTGAAGTTGAATGGC
>NW_015121822.1:0-996 GCF_001443285.1 Poecilia latipinna
TTTTTAGCATAACAAAAAAAAAACCCCGGTGTGGGGGGGAAAAAACCAAAAACTCCCTTAACATTTTTTTTTTTTTTTTTTTTTTTTTTTTTTCAAACGCACAGGGATGTATTTTAGCACAAGTTGACCCTCTTAGCAGTGAGCTTGGCCACGACAAGAAGCATATTCCCCCCCTCCATCTTTCCTAGCATCTCTGCTGCTGCGGGGAATACCCAGGCAATTTCCGGATCCGTCTCAGTGGCCGTTGACCAGGCTTCAAAAGGGTGCCGATCGTGCGCGGGGAACGCATTCGATCAAACCAGGAGGGCAGCAGACGTTGACCGATGAGTCGACAGGACTCGCCCATCTAACTGTAGGGGTTTGCATCAAGATAAATGGCGTCGGTGAAAGACAGCTCTCCAAATGAGGCCTGTTGGCTGCGATTGTGCTAAGCAGCTCGGAGAAAATGAAGGATTCTCCGCGGTCAGCAGAGCTGCGTGGGGAGAACAAGGAGTTCCATCATGGGTTGGTTTAATTCTGAAGAAGAAGAAGAAACATTCTTCCTTTCGAGACGTTCTGGGCGAAGGGGGTCATTTGTAATATTCCACACGCGTCGATTTCAGCCATGTTTACGAGAACATTTAGAATGTTTAAAACATGCAACGTGTGAAAATATCAGAACATTATAAAAACGTGACATCTAGTCTGGCTGTATTCAGCAATTATCTAATAAAATGAAATGATGATGAAGTGAAAATGGTAATGCTCATAGGAATCAAATGGCAAAGCAGCATCCAGGAGCATTAGTCAGATGTTATTGATTAGTTGATCATTGGGTTGTTGTGTCCTATTTTACAGCTGAAACTCTATTTACGTATCCAAGTTTTTTTTTTTTTTTTTTTTTTTTTTTTTAAGTTTTGCTAGTTTGTTCCTCGTGTACATTTTTAAATCGAGTAGTTTTTTTTGTTTGTTTCCCTTTTTTTGTTTTACTTTCTTGATTTAGCGTATAATACCAAT
>NW_015121823.1:0-995 GCF_001443285.1 Poecilia latipinna
TGACTGGGCTGCTTCATATCGGAGATGTGGAAATCTTTATTATTTATTACTTTATGTAAAGGTCATTATTATGTTATATTGTTATATATTATATTATCCACCACCTTTTCTTTTTGTTACGTCTTTTATCTCTTAAATTGAGTCCACAAACTATCACTATTGTTTCAACATCGTCATCCGTGTTTGGTCATGCTAAATTCCCATATGCTATGTTGGGGGTTTTACTGGATTATCCTCTGGAATTGGCACTGCATGAAAAGTGGGATTTTCGACAGCTATTGACACCTAGTTCTGCCGTGCGCATGGAGATTGAGGGCTATCGGCAAGAGGTTTTTGTCAGAGTGGAAAATTGTAGAGCACTGCCAAGAATGGTCAAAAACGCTGTGTGTCCGTGTTCCCCTATCACCCCCCTCCCCTTGTGCCTAGCAGAGGTTTTCGTATTTAAATGAAGTTGCTGAGAGCCATGCAAATGCAAATCAACTGTTGAGCACCGGCCTTTTGACTCTCATTCCTGTTGTAGCTAAACCATTTTACCTTCTGTTCACCTGTTTACTAGACCCAGGACCTGGCCAAAACCCCTCAGTGTTATTAATTGAGAAATAATGAGATTTAAGTATAAAACAGGCATTAATGCTGAAAATGTTCTAATGTTACAAAGTCACACAAATGGAACAGATTTAGTTTGACATTCACCATCCAGTGCTTGACCACACTTAGCTCAACTTAGGGATGTAACCTTAACACTTAAGTGTGCATATCAAAGTACAATTTTCAGGGTAAATCTGATGATATATTGTCAACATTGCATGTCTGTCAAGCTCATCCAAGATTGTGTGGTGGAATGCAGACAGAGCCACCGCTGTACACATTTCCAAGAGAAGTGTTTCTGCCAACGTGAAAACACTGAGCTTTACATAAAGCATCAGTTGTGTCATCATGACAAAGTTCCAATCATTTGCACATGTAAAATTTTGGTCATTATAGTATCACAGGCA
>NW_015121824.1:0-994 GCF_001443285.1 Poecilia latipinna
ATGCTTGCTCCGATTGGCTAGCTGATAAATTCTTTGTTCTGATGAGCTAGCTGATTAATGTTCACTCTGATATGCTAGCTGATTAATGCTCGCTCTTGTTGGCTAGCTGATAAATTATTTTATCTGATTGGCTAGCTGATTAATGCTGGTTCTGTTTGGCTAGCTTATTGCTGGCAATGATTGGCTAGCTGATTAAAACTTTTTCTGATGAGCTAGCTGATTAATGTTTTTTTTTTTTGATTGACTAGCTAATTAATGCTGGTTCTGTTTGGCTAGCTCATTGCTGGCAATGATTGGCTAGCTGATTAATGCTTTTTCTGATGAGCTAGCTGATTAATGCTCTCTCCGATTGGCTAGCTAATAAATTCTTTGTTCTGATTGGCTAGCTGATTAATGCTGTTTCTGTTTGGCTAGCTTATTGCTGGTACTGATTGGCTAGCTAATTAATGCTTTTTCTGATGAGCTAGCTGATTAATGTTCACTCTGATATGCTAGCTGATTAATGCTCGCTCTTATTGGCTAGCCAATAAATTATTTTATCTGATTGGCTAGCTGATTAATGCTGCTTTTGTTTGGCTAGCTAACTGCTTGCAATATTTGGCTACCTGATAAATGCTTTTTCTGATGAGCTAGCTGATTCATGTTTTTTTTTAATGCTAGCTAATTAATGCTGGTTATGTTTGGCTAACTGATTTATTATGTTTTCTGCTTGGCTAGCTGATTAATGCTGGTTATGGTTGGCTAACTTACTGTTGGCAATGATTGGCTAGCTGATTAATGCTGGTTCTGTTTGGCTAACTGATTTATTATGTTTTCTGATTGGCTAGCTAATTAATGCTGGTTCTGTTTGGCTAACTGATTTATTATGTTTTCTGATTGCTAGCTGATTAATGCTGGTTCTGTTTGGCTAGCTTATTGCTGGCAATGATTGGCTAGCTGATTAATGCTTTTTTCTGATGAGCTAGCTATTATTGCTCGCTCTGATTGGCTAGCT
>NW_015121826.1:0-993 GCF_001443285.1 Poecilia latipinna
CGAGAATGTCTTCTCACACAAATACGTCGACCCAAACAAGCTTAGCATTTTCTTACCAAATGCTCGAATCTCTCGAAACCTGTCCTTATCCAGCTGTCGTAAAAGTTCGCTAGAGAAAGCTGCTGGTGCCGACCGTGACCACACTGCAGCTCATTGAGCTCCAGCTGCAAATGGTCTGAGTCACACGGGCTGCTGCCCTCTAGTGGGTAAATGAGGAACCGCATTTAGTGTATAAGCTACGCCCTATGCAGGTAACAGTACTGCTGCCCAATGTATTAATTCTACGTGCGGGCCAGACGTTATTGATTTTATGACAGAGGCTGCGGGCCGAATGAAATTTGACCACCGGCCACATTTGGCCCCCGGGCCGGACTTTGGACATGTCTGTATTACATGAACTACATGCATTGATACAGGCTTTACTTTCTCCACCTTGTACTTTGAACAATTTCATACATATGGTATTGAAGAAAAATGTATTAAGCATACTGCATTTTATATTGCACAGCTGATATGTCAGACCTTTTAATAAGCAATATGTGAAGAAAAGCGACATGTGAAACATGCACATGTTGTAATATGTTTTGTAATTATGGTGCATGTTTTGAAATAAATGCATTTGAGAAAATCATTGCCTCTTTATTAAATGTTTATTTTCCAAATAATTTTTAAAAGTTCAAACAATAAAATGCATATTTAATATTAATTACAAATAACTCTTATGAAGTTAAAAAAAATACTCTGTGAGAGTTAATAAGATCTAACACTGAATTAGTGTTAGTAAGTGTTAAATGATTAACTCCAGCAGATTTGATATCTGACACTTTATAAGAGTTAAGGTACCAACTCTCCAAAAAGAGTTAAATTAACACTTTCTGGTGTGGACCCATATAGACTCTTTAAAAGTGTTAATGACAGTGTTAATCTGGGCCTCCTGGATTTGCTGTGTACTTTTGTCATAGTACTACCAAGAATTTAAAACTACTTTCACCC
>NW_015121827.1:0-993 GCF_001443285.1 Poecilia latipinna
CTCAGCAAGAATCACTTCCAGTTTGTGGTTCTGCTCACATCTGAGTCTGAGTTTTCACAGCAAAGCATTTCCTTATTCCATCAGCCTGTCAATAGGCAGAACAGCCGCCAACATTTCCTGAATTTCACAATATACCAGGTAACGTCCAAGTTCAAGGAGCAGAAATCCTGTCATCAGAAATTGAATTGTGTATGTCTCTGTGGACAGACACAGGGTCTCTCACTTCTTCTCATAAAGATCATATCCACAGTTTGCAATTCAAAAGATGTGGAAAGAGAAACTTCAAACAAGAAAGCACAGGACACAGAGCAAAAAGCAGAGCAGAGGAGAGAAAAATCATCTGACTTCACTGAGAAGAGAACAAGAAAAAAATCCACTATCAGGTTTACATATTGTTATATTGACTTCCACTGTTAATCTGTAAGTTTAAAGTTGTTCATTTGAGCAAAGGAAAGCCATGGTTATTACCTTTTTAGTTAAGAATGGTTTGAAAATTTATATTTTGAGCTATTTACACTTTCAGTCAATCTACTGTTCTTTACTAGTATAGCAGTATTTTTCCTTGAGTATAATGTACATTAATTCCTCATAATTCTTTATCAAAATATGTTTCTTAGGTGTGAGGTATGGCGTACGCAACTTATCAAAAGTAGCATCAGTGAACCTATGATGGATCTCATGGTCTCTTAAAGAAATCTGTTAATGCGCATTCACCTGATTTATTTAAACCTGGCTGAACATAGCTGCACCTCCGGAAGTTGGTTTGGTCTTTGTGAAACAGATAAAGCCAGGAGGAACTGATGGTGCTGGATTTCTGAATCCTATTTTTGTGAAAGAGCCTTCCACTATTACATCATACACAATAGTTTCCTGACTTTTCCTTTAAAATTAAAATATTTTGAGTGAGTTTATTAAATAGTTAATCTTTGATGGAACATTTAATCCACTTGTAGAGTTTCAATAATTGTGAACTGAAATCCTTCCTGTTGTTCA
>NW_015121828.1:0-993 GCF_001443285.1 Poecilia latipinna
TAACAGTAATCTTGCATATTGATTTAATGATGATTAAAAAAGATGAATAGAAAATACATATGTAATGGTTGGAATGTCTGTAATGTATAATTGAAATATATATTCTGTATTCTTGATCTGTAGTAACAGTAACAACTTGATTGTTGTATGTTGATTAATGATGATTAGAAATGGTAACAGCTTGAGTTACAGACTAGATAAGTGATGGAGAATCATACTGAGAGTATAAGTTGATAAAATGACAAATTGATTATGTTTTGTGATAAATTACAGAAATGAAATGACTAAAGATTTGAGATCGTGAGAAATGAAGTAGACGGTGTTGCAATTAGTACACTGAGCTAGGCGGGGGTGCTGGGAAAACTCAAAAAGGGAAGCAGGTTACGAGAAATGGCCTCAATGGCCAGATGGCCAGTAGAAAAAGGGAAGTACCGAAGAGAGTTGCTGCAATGAGTCATGAAGGAGATGGTGGTTGGGAAAGGTTGGGGCTTTCCACAGACTCATCGGAACGTTTCAGAAGTCACGTAGACCTCTCCCATACACAACCATGGGCTGAGAGGGTTTAAAACCGGCAGACAAGGGAAGAGACTGTTCTTTGTCCGCGGCGCTGAAGAAGAGCCAACAAGAGGACGCAGATTGAAGACCAGCAGAGGACCGCACCTTGGGACCAAGGGGAAGTTGAGACTTCATGCCGCCAAGAAGGGACAAGATCCATCTGCCCCCAGCCTTGGTTCCTGATTCGACCAACCCCTCTGCCTCAACCCAACGATCTCTACCCTACTGCAGCAGACTTGGAGAAAAGACAAAGGTCACTGATTGACGAAGATTCTGTGCGTTTGAAGGACAACGGACAGTTCTGCTTTGCTTCTATTCTGAAAGGGGACTTTGCCAAGTCAGGACAAAGACTCTGACCAAGGACATCTGAAGATTTCAACTGCCGAGATCAATTGCCATCGGGTGCGAGTTGAACTGCCCCCCAAGAGCCTCGCTTAG
>NW_015121829.1:0-992 GCF_001443285.1 Poecilia latipinna
CTACATGTTTCTCTCCCTCCCCCTTCCCTCCCCACCTTTCACTCGCACGCGGCGCTCCAGGACATGCGCAGTGGTTTTCTCTCAGCGGCAGAAAATGTTTGTCTAATCGTCAGTAATGGAATATCGCTGCATAAATCATAAGAAATCCAATGGCCACAGCTAACTCAGCAGCGCCTTGCTTTCACAGACGGTGGAGACAACGTCTAACTTTTTTCGTCTCTTAGAAAAGTAGCTCAAAGAAGGTAAGATCCGTTGATGTGATGTTAGCAAAGCTAGCTGTACAGAGACACATAAGAATTTGTGATGAAAAAAGTCACTCACTGCCTGAGTTATTGTGCGGAGATGTTGACTGACTTGTTGCATATATGGGACAACGGCGCTGTGTCCAAAAGTCTGCAATATAGTGATGTGACATTCAGAAACAGTCGATTCTTCTCCATGGCTCTTTACTTATAGATAGGACTGGAGTGTCACTCACTGAGAGCCGTTGTTATATCGGATAGCCATACGCTGTCAGAATAGCATACATGCAGTGAGTACCATGCCTGCGCATGCGCATTAAGAAGTCCGACCGTCAGAGGAGTTGTCAGTTCACCACATGCAACAAGTTATGACGAAAATAAGTCATTAAATTGTTTTCAATGATAACTATATAGATATACATGTGTTGTCATGGTTTCAATGTGTATTTAAAGTGGGGTCTGGCTGCTGCTGGAGTCAGCTACAACACACGCCCGTGTAAAACTCACTTAACCACTAAGTCAGGATGCCATACAACTGTTAATAACAAAGTGTATGACGATCTACGTCATGATTCTATGTTGCTGATTAAATGAAATCTTATGGTAATGACATGTCTGACAGATACAGCCGGTGTTCTATCAGATAGCCATACGCTATCAGAATAGCATACGTACATGCAGTGAGTACCATGCCAGCGCATGCACATTAAGAAGTCCGACAGTTAGTGGAGTTGTCAGTTCAGCATACGC
>NW_015121830.1:0-992 GCF_001443285.1 Poecilia latipinna
GATTATCAGTGAACTGAAGGACAGACTCCATTGTTCAGCATCAGAGTTTAGATCTGCAGCTCCTGATAATCAGTTTGTGTTTAAAACAAGCTTCTGCTAAAATCTGTTAGCATCGCTAGCATAGCTCAGAGTCTCTGTGGACCTGCTTCTGGTTCACACTGACAGAGAAAACATTGAAGTGAACCAGGAGAAGAATCTGCTTTCATTTATATCACTGGGAAGCAGTTTACCTGCTAGTCTGCAGCTGGAAACCAGTTAGCTCGTGTATTTTATTTATATATTCTTGGTCTAAATAATGCAAAATAAACTGTTGTCTTAATTAGAAGCTTAAAAAAGCTGAAATCAACTGAACAGGATGTTTATGTTATTACTAAATAAACATGTCAAAGTAAAAATAGAAACTTAAATATATTTTAATTTCTTTATTCCAATACAAAAAGCTAAACAGCATGAAGGATTAAAATAAAAGGTGCAGTTATTATATTTGTACAAAGAACATTATTAAAATCTTTATTAACCAAATAACCCATATTAGGTTAGAATAAATATAAAAACATGAACCAATCAGTACATTATCTCAGTGATTCTCTGAGGTCTGAATAAATCAGTGAATCTCAGTAAAGAGCCTGATGTGACGCATCGAGTCCTAAAGTTCTCTAGAAAACTGAAAACATGAAACATGGAGTTAAAAAAGTAAAAACCAAAACAGACTGAGGAATATTAAAGCTGAGGATCAATGAATATGATGCAAAACTTCATTATTTAAAGATTTTTAGAATGACTATAACAAAATAACATTATATACAGAATATTAAAATAATGTCCAGATAAATGCTGGATGTTCCTGAAAACTGCTCTAAGATCAGAGTTCCTGTGGGACATCCAGTTCTAAACTGGTTAAACTGGTTTCTGTGATGGAAGCTGAAGTTTCTCTGCAGTTTCCAGTAAAGCATCTTTTTATCTGTGGAGCTTTGAGGAACATTTTCCTGTCA
>NW_015121831.1:0-992 GCF_001443285.1 Poecilia latipinna
TTCAAGTACCAAAGAGCTTCCTGGACATGCATTGTGTCAACATACTGATAATCATAATGACCTTTGTATGTCAATTTCCGCTTTAACTTAACAGGTAACAAAGATCCCTCCATATTACTACGAGGTAGCAAACTGCATGTTTCAACAATATTTGCAGGGACGCAAGTAACAGGACCATGAACGCCATTTTGTCCACCTTTTGGCAACGCTAACATCTTCATAAATGGTATATGCAAAGCTATTAAATGTTGTTCTAAAGTATTCAAGCATGCCAACAGAGGTGGGATGGGATCAAGCGTTAAATTATTGCATGAACTTTCTGGGGGCATTTCACCTCTATTAATTTTATAATGACAACAGTAACAAATATATAACTTACTTCGACAGGCATAGAGACTGCATGGGGATATGCATGTCTTGTCACATGTGTGCACATAATCATTACTTATGCATCTGTCTGCGATTACTGAAATTTCTTTAGTTTTCCTGTAGTAATCTTTGTTACAATTCAACACTTGATGTTTAAATAGCAGACGGAAGCAAACGCAACACACAAAATGAGGCCCCTCTTTTACCTTGTCCAAAAATTGCGCAGCAACAAAATCAAAGTTTTCTGAATTTAGTTTAATCTCCTGCCTCTTTAACTTTACATATTTCTTTAGATGCATCTTAAATTTAGGATCACGGTATTGTTTTCTGCTCAAGTCTTTAACTTTCTCTCGATGAGACTCATCTTTCTTATATTTAGTAATACTAGTTTGTTTTAGTTTTTCTCGATGAGACTCATCTTCCTTATATTTAGTAATACTAGTTTGTTTTAGTTTTTCTCGATGACAGTCATCTTCCTTATATTTAGTAATACTAGTTTGTTTTAGTTTTTCTCGATGAGAGTCATCTTCCTTATATTTAGTAATACTCATTTGTTTAATCTTTTCTCTGTGGGATTCATCTTTGTATTTAATTTTGCTTAAGTGTTTTTTCTTTTCCTTATA
>NW_015121832.1:0-992 GCF_001443285.1 Poecilia latipinna
CACAGAGTACTTCTTTAACTTCTTAAGAGTTATTTGTAATTAATATTAAATAGGTACTTTATTGTATTGAACTTTTAAAAATTCTTTGGAAAATAAACATTTAATAAAGAGCCAATGATTTTCTCAAATGCATTTATTTCAAAACGTGCACCATAATTACAAAACATATTACAACGTGGAATAATGTGCCTGTTTCACATATCAATTTCATTCACATATTGCTTATTAAAAGGTCTAACATATCAGCTGTGCAATACAACATGCAGTATGCTTAATACATTTTTCTTCAATACAATATGCATGAAATTGTTCAAAGTACAAGGTGGAGAAAGTAAAGCCTGTATCAATGCATGCAGTTCATGTAATATTTGATAGAGTACATTTTCTTTTAACAGGTAGATTACCAGATATGTACATTACATAACAGACCAACCTGATATTCAGATCCATCATTTCTTATCCAGTTTCTGTTTCTGTTCATAAGAGACAGTTCCTCTCTGCACTCCACCACAGAGATGTCCACTCACTAGCAGATTGTCTTCAGGTTGTTGGGCTGTTCGTGACGTTTGGCCGGAAACACCAACATGCTCCTCTACTGCATCGGACAGTCTTCAGTCTCTGAGTAGGACAGCCAGTGTCGGTCTCTGGATCATAACAAACAAAAAACATAACAATGAGGAATGGAGCGAAGGAATACATTTTTACTACAACTCTAACAACAAGCCTCCATTACAGAAATGTGGAAATATTAACACTTACATAATCATTTTTGAAGCTTGAATCTTTGAAGAATCCATGGAGGGATCGGGAGGGGGAGGTTAGGCTGACGACTGGAGATTCATCCGCAACCAGACTGGTTCTAATATATACAAAAAGGCAATAAAAGGGTTAAAACATGCTGCAAAACGTATATAAGAAGACACAACAGCGGGAATAATGCTCTCAACGTGAAAAAGCCTTTTACATTTTTTCAAAGGAAAAAAATCGATCAG
>NW_015121833.1:0-992 GCF_001443285.1 Poecilia latipinna
GGCATACTTCTATAACTGAACAATACCTACAGACGTCTCAAAATGTGTTCAACTGTTTGGCCCATTGCACTGCAACACCAACATGTATTTACATCCCCATTTGAAGGAGTACATGTTGGAATACAGGCTTTTTGAGCCAGTATTCCAGTATTTGTGATTAAAAACTGAGAATGTTTCATCACAAAGTCCAGATTAGGAGACAATTTCAGAAGAGTCAACTACAACTTGGTATGCCATGAACATGTGCCTGTGATACTATAATGACCAAAATTTTACATGTGCAAATGATTGGAACTTTGTCATGATGACACAACTGATGCTTTATGTAAAGCTCAGTGTTTTCACGTTGGCAAAAACACTTCTCTTGGAAATGTGTACAGCGGTGGCTCTGTCTGCATTCCACCACACAATCTTGGATGAGCTTGACAGACATGCAATGTTGACAATATATCATCAGATTTACCCTGAAAATTGTACTTTGATATGCACACTTAAGTGTTAAGGTTATATCCCTGAGTTGAGCTAAGTGTGTTCAGTGCTGGATGGTGAATGTCACACTAAATTTGTTCCATTTGTGTGACTTTGTAACATTAGAACATTTTCAGCATTAATGCCTGTTTTATACTTAAATCTCATTATTTCTCAATTAACAACACTGAGGGGTTTTGTCCATATCCTGGGTCTAGTAAACAGGTGAACAGAAGGTAAAATGGTTTAGCTACAACAGGAATGAGAGTCAAAAGGCCGGTGCTCAACAGTTGATTTGCATTTGCATGGCTCTCAGCAACTTCATTTAAATACGAAAACCTCTGCTAGGCACAAGGGGAGGGGGGTGATAGGGGAACACGGACACACAGCGTTTTTGACCATTCTTGGCAGTGCTCTACAATTTTCCACTCTGACAAAAACCTCTTGCCGATAGCCCTCAATCTCCATGCGCACGGCAGAACTAGGTGTCAATAGCTGTCGAAAATCCCACTTTTCGTCCTGTG
>NW_015121834.1:0-992 GCF_001443285.1 Poecilia latipinna
ATGCAAAAGAGAAGGTTCCAGAATGTTGCCTGTATTATTTTGATAAGAAATTATATGATGCAAGAGAGAGAGAATATTCCAGAATCATGTCTGCTTTACATTGATATCAACTTGATTTATTGTGATGCAAGAGAGAATGTTCCAGAATGAGAAGGTTCCAGAATGTTGTCTGTTTTATTATTGATAAGAACTTAATTTAATGTGATGCATGAGAGAATGTTCCAGAATGAGAAGGTTCCAGAATGTTGTCTGTTTTATTTTGATAAGAACTTAATTTAATATGTTGCAAGAGAGAGAGAGAGAATGTTCCAGAATGCTGCATGTTTTATTATTGATAAGAACTTAAATTTATATGTTGAAAGAGGCTCCTTGACCCTTATTCTCTGTGTGAGGAGGAGCTGCATTGGTATAACTGGGTCAAAAGTCACAAAGAGGGCCTCACCCCTTATTAACCATTTGATTTAAGAGAAAGTTCCAGAATCATGTCTGTTTTATTTTTGATAACCCTTATTAACCATTTGATTTAAGAGAAGGTTCCAGAATGCTGCCTGCTTTACATTGATATCAACTTGGTTTATTGTGATGCAAGAGAGAATGTTCCAGAATGCTGCCTGCTTTACATTGATAAGAACTTAATTTATTGTGATGCAAGAGAGAATGTTCCAGAATGCTGCCTGCTTTACATTGATAAGAACTTGATTTAATATGATGCAAGAGAGAGAGAGAATGTTCCAGAACACAGTCTGGATTATTTTGATAAGAAATTAAATTTATATGTTGAAAGAGGATCCTTGACCCTTATTCTCTGCGTGAGGAGGAGTTGCATTGGTATAACTGGGTCAAAAGTCACAAAGACGGCCTCACCCCTTATTAACCATTTGATTTAAGAGAAAGTTCCAGAACGCTGTCTGCTTTACATTGATAAGAAATTAATTTTAGATGATGCAAGAGAGAATGTTCCAGAATGCTGTTTTTATATTGATAAGAACTTA
>NW_015121835.1:0-992 GCF_001443285.1 Poecilia latipinna
ATGGTTGTTTGATGGTTGATCCAGCTTCTGTCGTTGACCTGAACCATACATGCAGCCTTTGTGGTCATAATTCAACATTAAATTAACATCGTGTGCTATCTGGGTAGTTCTTCCCCAAACCTTGACGTCAATCAAACTGACCTGCGTTTTTTCAGTTCAGCAAAACCCCGTTAATCAGACGTCATGTGTGTTGAATTAGGGAAATGCCTAAAACTTGTAGGGCCTGGAGGACCAGTGCTGAAAAACAGTGGATTCGACGTTGGCATTTCATTTATTTGATGTCAACCACAAAACAACATTGATTCAATGACACAGTTTCAACATTAGTTAATTGGCTAGAATTGAATGGTTGTTTTATAGTTGATCCACCATCAGTTGTCGACCTCAACCAAACATGCAACCTTTGTGATGATAATTCAACATTGAATTAACATATTTTCCAACAAGCCAACAGCGAAGTGGCTGTGTGTTTGGGACATCCCACTCATGTAAATAGCAGGGGTGGACCACTCCACTCCTTGTAGTAAGTTGTAGATGTTTTTGTGTCAATATATCACACACACACAGTCAGTGAGAATTGTTATGAACAAGTAAGAAAATGTACAGAAATGAATCTCCACCCACTATCCTCTACAGTGGTTAATTTAGAATGTAATACCCCCCACTCACTAATAAAATGCTCTGACCCAGAGCTCTGATGAGGAGAGGAGGGGAATGGGTGCGGCAAAAGAGCTGACATTGATTCAACATTGATCAGTCGTTGATCAGACATCAGCATTTCATTCATTAGGTTTCAACCACAAAACAACATTGATTCAATGGCACAGCTTCAACATTGGTTACTTGGCTAGAGCTGGATGATTGTTTGATGGTTGATCCACCATCTGTTGTCGACCTCAATCAAAAACCAACCATTCTGACTATAATTCAATGTTGAATTACCATCGTGTGCAATCTAGGCAGTTTGTTGCATCCCTTCTCACCTCCTCATC
>NW_015121836.1:0-991 GCF_001443285.1 Poecilia latipinna
GGGAGAGCATTAAAGATCCACAGCTGCAAAACTTCTTCTCTGAGAAGAGCATCACCTGGAGGTTCATTGCTGAACGAGCATCTTGGTGGGGAGGATTTTGGGAGAGACTCGTCAGGTCAGTAAAAGTAATCCTACGAAAGGTACTCGGCAGAGCAAAACTAAGTTTTGAAGAAATGTGGACGACTCTTACTGAAGCAGAGGCTATAGTAAATTCCAGACCTCTAACATATGTGCACAATGATGTGGATGAGCCACAGCCTCTGACACCTGCACACTTCTTAGTGGGCCAAAGACTGACTAGTTTGCCCCCAAGAGTATTTTCAGCTGATACTAACCATCCAGCAGCAACCAAGGAAGAGATGACCCGGAGATGGTGCTACAGGCAAAGACTCATGACCAGCTTCTGGAATCGATGGAGGAAGGAATACTTGTTGGACTTAAGATCAGCGCATCGGTGTGACTCCCCGACGCCGTCCAACCTGCAGGTGGGGGATGTAGTGCTCATTGGAGAGGACAAGACTCCAAGGCAAAGCTGGAAGCTGGGAAGAATTGAAGAACTGTTTCCAGGCCGTGATGGTCTGGTGAGATCGTGTGCTGTCCGAACGACAGCCGGGACTGTTTGGCGGCGACCAGTCCAGTTGCTATATCCTTTGGAAATTTAGATAAACTGTTGTTTATCGGGGGGGAGGATGTTGAGAATTTGTTTGATTTGATTTAACTAGAATTTGCTTAGGACTTATTATTTGGGATATTGTAGTTTAATATAACTATTTTAGTTGTAATTGTTTCATAGATTTAGTTGTCATTTTGTAGTTAGTATCTGGTTAGAAAGTGGACTATTTGTGGCCTATGGCAAAGCGGACTCCGTATCCCATGTTGCTCGGGAACCTGTTTCCATGGTGATGATAATTCTTTTCCTAACAGCCGCAGTTAGTTTGTATCTTAGCTGAGTTCCGACTCTCTGTCATGTATGTATGTTTCGTTCATTCTT
>NW_015121837.1:0-991 GCF_001443285.1 Poecilia latipinna
ATCTGATTGTTTTTGGATCTTCAAGCAGTTGAGTTGGATGTTAGACTAGCTTCTCCACCTCACTTCACAACTTGCTGCCTTTTGTCTTCAGGTTTTCTCTTTCACAAAAAAAGGCGGACTTCTGGGAAGCATCCAATTTATGGACTGGAATTTAAAAGACTAAGCTTGGAGTCTGACAGAGAAGGGAGGTCCCACTGGACAACACCGGGTGGTCTTGGTTTTTCCCAAGATGGATGAAGGAGCTTCAGCAGAGTGTGATTCATTGGAGTCAGGTGTGATTTGCTCAGAGTCCTGGAAGGTGGGAATCTCGTGCTGAATCGAGGATTCGAACGCTGCTGATGGAGGTAAGACCAGATTTGTATCCAGGAGTGTAGAGGATGAAGCATCAACCATGGAGTAGGGTCTCGTGATGGTTTGTCCATCTGTAGTCTCTGAGGTTGGAGCAGATGAGCTACAGATGAGTTGATGAGCAGATGAGTTGATTAGCTTCCTGCTGTCTTCTCTTTTGAGGCTTTTCTCTTTTAATGCGAACCATTTTTTTTTTTCTGGCAGAGCAAAGTGGATCTTCCTCTACCAAATGCAACAAGTAGAATGACAGGGCCACCGAAAAATATTTAAAGCAGAAAAACAGAAATCCCACCCCTTTATCTCTATTGGCTCATTCATAAAAGTGGGCTGGGGAATCTGCCAGGAGCAGGAAGATAAAAGCAGTTGGGGGTGGAGTGTATCTGCGTGAGGAGGAGTTGCATTGGTATAACTGGGTCAAAAGTCACAAAGAGGGCCTGACCCCTTATTAACCATTTGATATAAAAGAGAATGTTCCAGAATGCTGCCTGCTTTACATTGATAAGAACTTGATTTAATATGATGCAAGAGAGAGAGAGAATGTTCCAGAACACAGTCTGTATTATTTTGATAAGAAATTAAATTTATATGTTGAAAGAGGATCCTTGACCCTTATTCTCTGTGTGAGGAGGAGTTGCATTGGTAT
>NW_015121838.1:0-991 GCF_001443285.1 Poecilia latipinna
AATTAAAATCCTCCTTTCCTTAATTTATTCAACACCAAGCAGGCGAGAACATTATTGGTCTCGCGATGTTTCAATGTCATGTGACAGTTGCACGTCAGCGTCCTAAATTGACAGCTACGGCTTATATTGCTGCTGAATCGCACCTTAGGTAGGAGACGCTGTCGGACTCTGACGTGCAGGTAGGCTTCTGTTCTGTTCCCAAAGCGGTTTTGAAATGTGGATTGTACATCTATCAATTGTGTGCCTCTGTTAACTTACAGACGTGAACATTCGGCTAAACGTTGAAACGATCACGGTTTGTCAAGAGGGAACTGGTGAGTGTTTGTTCGGGAGCTAGCATGCTAGCACTAGCCTCCCCAGCTGTTAAGTAGCTGACGCCGATCTAAAACGCATTCAGATTGAAATGTATACCGAAACTATTGTGTAAAAATACTGTTTTGCATAAGTTGCATTTAGTTATTATGTAAACTTCTGTAATTAGAAAATACATGTACATGTTTGATTATTTAGGCCTGTTTACACAGGCCAGGTATATTGCAGATCCCCCGCTCAAGGAGTGGCTGAAGGATCTAGGATATAACAAGGATTGTCTGGCTTCATGCTGACCAGACTGGCGAGCTAACCGTTTAGCGGATCCGGAAATACAACGCCTATTTGAGGAAACTCTTCCGAACTGGTTGGAGATTCAGCCCAACAAGTCTTCACTGAAGGAACTGGATTATTATTTTTCTTTTCCTCTTTCATCATCAACAAAGACTGGTTGAGTTCCTTGGTTTAAGGAACCCATTTTGAACTCTAAATTGTGGACTAATTTGTATATATTGTAAATATCAATACAACTCACTGATTTTGCACCATCTACTTGTCTCTGTGTTTTTACAATATGCCACCTCCTCCAGCAGATGAACCTAGTTTTTAAGAAATCACTTGGATTGACTTAATTTGGATTATTTCAAATCCTAAGAATCCTAGAATGTAACTTGGGTTACAT
>NW_015121839.1:0-991 GCF_001443285.1 Poecilia latipinna
TCCTCTTTGACTGTAACTCTTTCCACAGGTCCCACAAGAGAAAGGCTTCTCACCTGTGTGAATTCGCATGTGAACATTTAAATGACTTTTACTAGAGAGACTCTTCCCACAGGTCCCACAAGAGAAAGGCTTCTCACTTGTGTGAATTCTCATGTGAACATTTAAATGACTTTTTTGAGAGAAACTCTTTCCACAGGTCCCACAGGAGAAAGGCTTCTCACCTGTGTGAATTCGCATGTGCCGAGTTAAAGTTCCTCTTTCACTGTAACTTTTTTCACAGGTTGAACATGTGAAAGGTTTTACTCCTGTGTGAGTCATCATGTGTCTCGTCAAGTATCTCTCTTTAAAAAAAGTTTTATCACAAATTTTACAAGAATATAACTTTTGCCCTGGTTGAGCTTTCTTGTGCTTTTGTTTTTCAGTATCAGTTCTGCCTTTCTGCTGTTTGGTTTTCTCATATTTCTCCTTTTGTTTCTGTTCTTTCTTTCTCTTTTTTCCTGGGTCTTCAGAATTGCTTCCTTCCTGATCCTGGTTCTCAGCTTCTGGAGAGCCATGAGAGATGAGTTGGTTCCTCTGTGGTTCTGTTTCATTGAGAACATCCTCCTCTTTATACACACAATGTTGTGGGAGATCTGGACAAAAAGACAAAAGCTCTAAAATGTCAAACAAACAAGGAATCCTTCACTTTAACATCTTGATGCATCAAAACAGGATGTTTTTGGGTTACTGTAAGATTACAATCTTATAAGAATGAACATTAACTCAACCAACGAGGTTCTTCTGATCAGACTGGAATTAGATGCAAGTCAAAATATGATTATGGACCTCCAGGTCAGCAAACAAGATGATGATAGCATAACCTGACAAATATTACAAAACTTTGTCTTCCTCCATGTAGCTACAGGATATATATCACATTAAAGAATGACAAAAAATGCCTAAAGAAAAACAAAGGGTTTTTAATCTCAACCACTGATATTGTCAGACATTG
>NW_015121840.1:0-991 GCF_001443285.1 Poecilia latipinna
TGCTGACAGAGTGCCGAACGTCGCGCTCATTGCGGCCTTCCTAGTCACCTCCGTTGGTAATCTCTCCGCCTCCTGTGTATCCGCCCGACAACGACGAAGCTGAAGTTGGTTTCCATCTCTAGCGTCCAATAGCTAAAGGGCGATTCCACTTAATTTTTCACTACCTTCCGCATCTTTAATCGACTCTAGTTTAAAAACTCCAACCCCTAGACGCTTGAAACCTGGACTGGATTATTCTCCTCTTCAAGCTGGATATTTAAAACCATGTTTGGTATTTGTGAAACCTTTTTCTGATTTGTGAAAACTCAATAAAGTTCGATTATTACCATTTTTTTGAACTCTTTCATACTAGAACTTCTCTGCTTAAAAAACTACAACATCTAGACACTTCAAACCTGGACTAGATTATTCTGTTCTAACAGTAGAATTTTTAGAACCATGTTTGGGATTTGTGAAACCTTTTTCTGATTTGTGAAACTTCACTTCACTTAACAGACCCGTGCAAAGGTTCTTTCCTTCCAACAGCCATCACCATCTACAATAACTCTTTGAAGAATTAATGAGTTACACCAACATTTAATTTCCTATTGGGATTAATAAAGTGGTTTTGAATTAGAATTCAATTTGAAAAATAACTGCATGGAACAAGTGTGAATAGTAATCTGACCTTTAGTGAAGTTTCACAAATCAGAAAAATGTTTCACAGATCCCAAACCTGGACTAGATTATTCTGCTGTTAGAGCAGAATAATCTAGTCCAGGTTTGAAGAGTCTAGGTGTTGTAGTTTTTAAACTGGAGTTGATTAAAGATGCGGAAAGTAGTGAAAAATTAAGTGGAATCGCCCTTTAGCTGTTGGAAGCTAGAATTGGAAACCAACTTCAGCTTTGTGCTTTAGACACAGTTGTTTTTTTTTTGTGCTGCATGTTTTTTGTAGTCACTGCGCTAAACGATGCCTCCAAACAGATTTCTATCTCAGGAACCATAAAAGGTT
>NW_015121841.1:0-990 GCF_001443285.1 Poecilia latipinna
ACTGTTCTTTGTCCGCGGCGCTGAAGAAGAGCCAACAAGAGGACGCAGATCAAAGACCAGCAGAGGACCGCACCCTGGGACCAAGGGGAAGTTGAGACTTCACACCGCCAAGAAGGGACAAGATCCATCTGCCCCCAGCCCTGGTTCCTGATTCGACCAACCCCTCTGCCTCAACCCAACGATCTCTATTCTACTGCAGCAGACTTGGAGAAAAGACAAAGGTCACTGATTGACGAAGATCTGTGCGTTCGAAGGACAACGGACAGTTCTGCTTTGCTTCTATTCTGAAAGGGGACTTTACAACGTCAGGCCAAAGACTCTGACCAAGGACATCTGAAGATTCCTGCTGCCAAGATCAATTGCCATCTGGGTGTGAGTTGAACTGCCCCCCAAGAGCCTCGCTTAGTTAAACTAGTGACACAGGATAGGGATAGAAATGAAAATAGGTTGTAATTGATTTAAATTGAATTTATTGTTTTATTGCAAATTTGTAATCTCTGAAAGTTAATCTGCTTATTATTTATCCCTGCTAAAGCTTGCTTAATAAATTACATACTAAAATTACCAATGGAACTTGTGGACAGTGAGATTAATTGAGTCATTTGATCATTGTAGTTTCCCCTGATTACAGTAAAATTAGCGTACCTGATTCTAGAGATGTGGTGGCTTCGTACTTTCCTTTGGTGAGTGTAAAAATAATGACCCTGGGTCTTAAGTCTAAGTCACTAAATCTAATCTAGCCGTTAACAAATGCCATTATTTTAAGGAAAAGAGCTACCGTTAACAGGAGTGGTTGTTGAAGCTATGCAGTGGTGAGGGCTACTCACCTGACTGTTTCTCAACTGAAAAGGGTCATAACTTCTGGATTGTAGGTAGTTAGAGCTAGACGCGTCTTTTCCGCCACCAGTTTAAATAGAATATCTCTTATAAACCGACTTAGGGGTAAGACCCGGGTTTCAGAGATTTTCCGGACCTGTTAGACAGAGAACT
>NW_015121842.1:0-990 GCF_001443285.1 Poecilia latipinna
TAAACTAATTATTATTAACATTAATACAACAAAGCAAATAGTACTAAAATAACTATAAAAACATAGGGAGCCATTTTGTCCAACTTGAAAGCCAAAGTCTCTGAATTCAACATATTCAGCCACTAAAATAACAATTCAGAAAAATAAAATTTTAAATAGAATCAAAATTGACAGTTTTATAAAGTTTCACTGACCTGAGTTGGGAATATCAGCTCAAGCAGCCATTTCTTTAGCTTCACTCTGCCGATGTTTCTGCTTGTTGTTGGTCCCAGAAAACCGGTTCCTAAATGAAAGTAAAGATAACAGAGGTGGATGTTGTTCCACTTGATGATTGGTTGGTAAAGTCAGACATAGAGACGGCTGCAAGATGAACACAATGACTGTATTTCTACTGTAACTATCAAAAGCAAATATTTTACAATAAAATGAACAAATCAATAAATAGTTTTATCAATAAAAATAGAATAAAACCCACTGTGTAAAATTAAAAGGAAAATAAATATTTACTCATTAGAAGAATTTTCTGTCTGATTACACATTGAAATATTTGATTACCTACAGTGATCTGAAGTGAAAATAAAGTGTAAAACAAAAGCAAGAAAATAAAATCTAACATTCGCAATGAGATTGTCCTAATTGAGCTCCTCCTGTCTTTAAATTTTTGATCAACTTTATATTCAACCTCTTGTAGACCCTGTGTCATTTTTCTGACACATTTGCCACTTTAAATTTGTAAATCAGCAGCGTACATATTTAAAGTGGTTTGTGTGTTGCAGCACAAACCATAGCTTTAGACTCAGGAATGTTATTGCTCATAGACCTTATTATGGAAAAACTATTATTAATAGCAGTCCTGTTGCTTTTATGCAATTTCACATTACAGCCTCTCAGAAAAGTCTGAGGAAACAAAAACGGGTTGAAACAATTGGTAAAAGTGATCAGCAAAGTTATTGGTAGTGAATTAACTAGTATATTATTAAAAGACTTAAA
>NW_015121843.1:0-990 GCF_001443285.1 Poecilia latipinna
GAAAAAAAAAAAAAAAAATTTTTTTTTTCCCTTTTAAAAAAAAAAAAAAAAAAAAAAAAAAAAAAAAAAAAAAAAAAAAAAAAAAAAACAAACAAAAAAAAAACACTTATACTGACTAAGACTCATTCCACAGTGCCTGCAGCATTTATTTCGGGGTAAATCAACTGTAATTTGATCACATTATAATTAACGCTTAAATTATGTTCTATCATGACGAAATGATAACAACAGCAGTAATAATTTAATTAAAGGATCCTCATGCAGTCCTCATGTTTAAGCTAATTATTTTAAGGTTGTAGACTTTTTGCCTGAGACAAATAATTTGTTATGGCCCTGAAAGCCAAAAATGTTGTTTGTTTCAAATGCGTTGGGCAGAATAACAAACATCTATTTTATTTTTTATTTCTTTGTAATAAACAGCGCAGATATATTTCTGTTGCATTCTGGCCTCAATGTGCGCTGTGCAGACTTTATATAATAGAGCAATCTAATATTTAAACAGTCTCTATGTAATATTCACTCTTTGATTCAATATTTAATGTCCTCGTGATTATATGTGTTTTCCCTTTCTCTTAGAAAACACTAAATTTTGCGTAACATTTAAAAGTACTCAATGACATGAAGCTGGATTTCCAGCATCATTAAAGCTCTACATGATGTGATTCTGCAGCAGGTGTTTTCCTCCCTACCTCATGTGCACCTGTTTGTATTTCAGTATTCCCCAGTATTTCTTCCTTTGATTTTTTAAAATGAAAAAGTCACCAAACAGCATCATCCCATTTTTGTCACGTTTTTATTCACAAAAATACCAAGCATGCATCTATCTATCAATCAATTAATCAACCAACCAACCATCCAATCAATCAGTCTTAGGAAAACCATTTCATGTTTCCATGCCTTTTCTTGTGGTGCCGCATAAATGCAATGCAGCTTCGTCAATATTTAATATATTATACATATTATACATTACAGCAGTTCATACAAAACAAA
>NW_015121844.1:0-989 GCF_001443285.1 Poecilia latipinna
CCCTGGGGTTTGAGAACCACAAGAAGTGGGGGGTTTATGTCTTTTGATAAGTACCTGGGGTTAAAAATGGGTAATGGAGTTACATAAATGTACATTTCGGTGATTTATCTATTGCAGCGTAAGTAAGAGGTTGAATCCCATAGGTTTGAGAGTAACGGAAATTTACGAGGGAAAGTAAAGGGGACTTAAACAAAAAAAAAAAAAGGGGGGGAGGAGAAAGGAGAAGGTGAGGGGAAGGAAGCAAGGAAGGAAGAAAGGAGCAGAGTGTTGAAAGAGTCGTAACGAGGAATTTTGTATTAAAACAGAGGGGACAATATCTGTGTTAGATATAGTAGTTGAATATAACCATTTCTATACGCTGAGTATAGTACAGTGCTGAGGAATAAGAGTTAGGAACTGTGAAGAGGACTGTGATTTATGAGGGGACCTAGCTACGGAGCACATGTTCGGAGGAACGACCAAGATGGCGAGAGGTTTTTCATAAGGACAGATATCGTTGTAAGAAACGTGTTTGAAGAAGAAAAAGAGTAAAGAAGAAAAGAAGGGACTGTGGACTCGGAAAACAGCATTGACGTTGAGGACATCGGTGGAGGAGGTTTTTGTGAGTTCATCGAGTTACCAGACGAGAAAAAAGAAACGCGGACGGCAGGATTGCTTCGGCGAACTCGAAAACCAACAGGCCTGCGACGAAAGATTCAGCGGGTATCGGACGGTTTGTGAGAGAATGTGGGCCCTGTGAGTGTGTGTGTGTGTGTGTGAAATTATATGTTGAAATGTAAAAGGGTGTAGAATTGAGAACTGTGATTTTTGGGAAAGTTATTAATGGGTTATGTATACTGGAATGTGTTAAATTTCTGCCAAAGTTCTGGGTAGAGGGAAAAAAAGTTAGCTGTGTGGAAAAAATAATAATAATAAACCCGAAGTTCTGCATGGATGTCTGGGTTATTCTAGATGAGACAAAATAGGAATGAAAATAGTAACTGAGTAGT
>NW_015121845.1:0-989 GCF_001443285.1 Poecilia latipinna
ATCTTATTATGGTTTTAATACTCTGTGGTAGTTTAAAGTGTTTTTGTTCTGGTTTTTCCTACTAAGATAAAACCAGTTCTGCTCTTTAAAAGACTCATTAAGTTCTTATTTAGTTTATATTCATGATCATTATTGCTAACAATCAGATCACCTCCAGGTGTTGGTGCTGCCTAAAGGTGGG
The DNA here is from genome assembly GCF_001443285.1 of Poecilia latipinna. Taxonomy (NCBI): domain Eukaryota; kingdom Metazoa; phylum Chordata; class Actinopteri; order Cyprinodontiformes; family Poeciliidae; genus Poecilia; species Poecilia latipinna. Next base: position 182 of record NW_015121845.1, read on the forward strand.
ATCATGTGGGATCTGGTAGATCTCTCAGTCGCAGTAACTAAGTTGTGGCTCTTTGTTAAATATTTCTCTCATGAAATATAAATGTGTTTCCTCGTGTAACAATTTATAAGCAGCAACAATTCACAATAAAGTCTCATTTAAATTAATTTAATTTTATGTCTAAATACTTTCTTGATCAGCCTTTAAATTAAAATAAATCCAGTAAAGCTCGACCCCAACAAGGATCCATGACAGATGATCTTCTATCCGTCCCACCGAGAGGCGAAGCGCAGATCGATGCTCTACGGTAGGAAAATCTGACAGTGCACCACCTGTTCCAGTCCAGGTGGAGGTGGTGGAGTGTGTAGGTGGACATCATCAGACTCCTGGACATCCAGGTCACCTCGGACCTGACCTGGTCACTGAACACCTCTGTTCTGACGAGGAAGGCCCAACAAAGACTCTTCTTCCTCAGGAAGTTGCAAAGGGCGGGACTTCCTGCTCAGCGGCTCCAGAACGTCTACAGAGCCGTGATGAAGAGCATCCTCTGCCTCAGCAGGACTGGGTGGGACGACAACAACCCAGGACAAAAAGGACTTGGCCCGGGTGGTGAAAACGGCCCAGTGGGTCGTGGGATCAGGTACCGAACCTGGACCTGATATCTGCTGGCCGACTGCAGAGGAAGGTCAGTTGGTTGCTGCTGATGATCCACAAACTGTTGGTACCGTCTGGAAACGCTGCAGGTCCAGAAAGTGAACAACCACTTTCTGGATAAAGATCAGCTTTTTCCCCAGAGCTGAGAATCAATCTGTCCACCTTCATCCTCTCT
>NW_015121846.1:0-989 GCF_001443285.1 Poecilia latipinna
ACTAAGAAATAATCCTGTAAATTTACAGTCAAATACTGGCAGCTATAGACGCCAGAAGTTTACTGTAAATGCACAGTAGCCGTACCGTAATTAATCCTGACAGTAGATTACCGTTAATGCAAATACGGTATGGATACTGTGAAAGAACGGTAAACTTCTGGCGTCTATAGCTGCCAGTAGTTTACCGTTTTTTTGAAAGAACGGTAATAGGTACAAAATAGTTTTTTGTTTTTAACTGTTCTTTCAGAAAAAACGGTAAAAAAAAAAAAAAAAAATGGCGTCTGTAGATACCAGTAATTTACTGGACATTTACTTTTTCAATCCTGTAATTCCCTTTTAAAGTGGTGTACTGTAAGTAAATACTGTAATGACGCCAACACACCGCAGATGTTGTACCGCCAACAGGGTTTATTAGAAATAAGAGTGAGCTGCTATTCCTTAGGCTGCAGCTCGCCCCTCTAACAAACCGTTACACTCAACTGAATAGCTTCACTGCTAACACACACTGAACTCTCCGCTCTTCCGGTGTTCTGTCAGATCAGCATCGGTCCTGGTCGTCCCGCTCCCCTGATCCCCGACCCCCCCACCACCACCACATGACAGGTTCATCACATGTGAGTGGAAGTCAGCAGAGTCAGACAGGGGAACCCCATCACACTCTACACATAACAGTGATCACAATGCAACTTGTAACAAATACACATACTCATGTGGACTCTAGCAGAACTAAAATACAGAATCATTAAAATACTACGGTGGTCGACAAGTGCAAATGCGCAGCAAACACGAGAAAAACAAATACAACAAAGAAAAGGCGCAAACAAAAAAGAGATGCAAAAACATATATAAAAATAAGTGTTTCAGACCAGTAGAGCTTTGTGTCCGAGTTCAGGGTCTGCATCCTTTCAAGCTTATTCTTTCATGGGCTTGAGAAACAACCCGGTCTACAGAAGAGGGGTCCTGCGAAGGCAGAGAGCATTGCAGAGAAG
>NW_015121847.1:0-989 GCF_001443285.1 Poecilia latipinna
TACCAGTAGAAAACGGTCATCTCTTAAAACCAAATTAATAACAAGTTATATAGTTTATAAAATATAAACTCTTTCGAAGTAATGCTTACCTGATTAGACACAAGACATTTACAGCTGGTACATTTTGCAAAAATAAAAATCTGAAGTTTGCTTCGTGGCACTTGGTTACCAGTAAACACATTCATCACTTAGCAACAGATTAGCAACAAAAATGTTATTGTTCAAAAAACATAAGATTTCTTCTGCTCTTTTGAAATACTACTTATTTTACACTAACAAGAATTGTGCAGTTGCTGAATTCTACAGAAAAGTTAATTTTTTTTTTGTCATTAGTGGTGAATATTTTAAACACACATTCAACACAAAAGTAAAAATCTCAATTTATACTTCCTGGCAGTTCGTTACCAGAAAAAAACCCGCTTATCTCTTAACACCAAATTAATAACAAGAAATATTGTTTATAAAACATAAGCTTTCTCAAAATAATGCTTATCTGCTTACAGTTGGTAAATTTTGCAAAAGTGAAAATCAGAAGTTTACTTTGTGGAACTTGGTTACCAGAAAACGCGATCATCTCTTAGCAACAATAAACCGATTAGCAACAAAAATTCTTATTGTTCAAAAAACATAAGATTTCTTCTGCTCTTTTGAAATAGTACTACTTATTTTACACTAACAAGAATTGTGCAGTTGCTGAATTCTACAGAAAAGTTAATTTTTTTTTTGTCATTAGTGGTGAATATTTTAAACACACATTCAACACAAAAGTAAAAATCTCGATTTATACTTCGTGGCAGTTCGTTACCAGTAGAAAACGGTCATCTCTTAAAACCAAATTAATAACAAGTTATATAGTTTATAAAATATAAACTCTTTCGAAGTAATGCTTACCTGATTAGACACAAGACATTTACAGCTGGTACATTTTGCACAAGTAAAAATCTGAAGTTTGCTTCGTGGCACTTGGTTACCAGTAAACACATTCATCA
>NW_015121848.1:0-989 GCF_001443285.1 Poecilia latipinna
ACTGAGCAGCTGTGGTTGTTGTCGGAGCAGCTGTGGTTGTTGTTGGAGCAGCTGTGGTTGTGGTCGCTGCAGCTGTAGTTGTAGTTGGAGCAGCCTTTGTTGTTGATGGAGACTCTGTTGTTGTTGTCGCTGCAGCTGTGGTCGTTGTCGGAGCCGCTGTGGTTGATTTCTGAGCAGCTGAGGTTGATGACTGAGCAGCTGTGGTTGATGTCTGAGCAGCTGTGGTTGTTGTTGGAGCAGCTGTGGTTGTTGTTGGAGATCCTGTGGTTGTTGTTGGAGCAGCTGTGGTTGTTGTTGGAGAAGCTGTGGTTGTAGTTTGAGCAGCTGTCGTTGTTGTTGGAGCCTCTTTGGTTGTGGTCGCTGCAGCATTGGTTGTTGATTTAACAGCTGTGGTTGTAGTTGACGCAGCTGTGGGTGTTGTTGGAGAAGCTGTGGTTGTAGTTGGAGCAGCTGTGGTTGTAGTTGAAGCAGCTGTGGTTGTTGTTGGAGAAGCTGTCGTTGTAGTTGGAGCAGCTGTTGTTGTTAGAGAAGCTGTGGTTGTAGTTGGATCAGCTGTTGTTGTTGATGGAGCCTCGGTGGTTGTGGTCGCTGCAGCTGTAGTTGTAGTTGGAGCAGCTGTTGTTGTTGATGGAGCCTCTGTGGTTGTGGTCGCTGCAGCTGTGGTTGTCGGAGAACCTGTAGTTGTTGTTGGAGCCGCTGTGGTTGATGTCTGAGCAGCTGTGGTTGATGTCTGAGCAGCTGTGGTTGATGTCTGAGCAGCTGTGGTTGATGTCTGAGCAGCTGTGCTTGTTGTTGGAGCAGCTGTGGTTGTTGGAGCTGCTGTGGTTGTTGTTGGAGGTCCTTTGGTTGTTATTGGAGTAGCTGTGGTTGTTGTTGGAGAAGCTGTGGTTGTAGATTGAGCAGCTGTAGTTGTTGTTGGACCCTCTGTGGTTGTGGTCGCTGCAGCATTGGTTGTTGATTGAACAGCTGTGGGTGTAGTTGGAGGAGCT
>NW_015121849.1:0-988 GCF_001443285.1 Poecilia latipinna
GCCCCCACCGGACAAAACCGCCCCGACAGGACCGATCAAACAGAACCGACCCAACCTGACAAAACCGACCCGACAGGACCGATCCAACAGGACCGATCCAACAGAACCGACCCGACCTGACAGACCCAACCTGACAGGACTGATCCAACAGAACCGACCCGACCTGACAAAACCGACCCGACAGGACCGATCCAACAGAACCGACCCAACCTGACAAAACCGACCCGACAGGACCGATCCAACAGGACCGATCCAACAGAACCGACCCGACCTGACAGACCCAACCTGACAGGACCGATCCAACAGAACCGACCCGACCTGACAGGACCGATCCAACAGAACCGACCCGACCTGACAAAACCGACCCGACAGGACCGACCCGACCCAGAGGCTAGAACCCTCTGGGTTATACCCAGGAACAAACAACAAGCAGGCAGGAAGTGGGCGGAGCCACAGGATCCTGAGGAGATAAATGGGAAACAAACAGCAAGAGGAAGAGGAGGAAGAGGAGGAAGAGCGTTTACCAGGACAAAAGCCTTTAGGGAGACTCGTCTTGTTTTCACCCGAATCCTTCCGCCGGCCTGCAGGGGTGAGGGTGGGGGTCAGGGGTCAGGGAGGATGAAGATGGAGGATGAAGATGGGGAGGTGGGTGCAGAGAGAACAATGTCATGGCAGCAACAGAAATAAACGTGCTGAACAGCTGGATGGAGACATGTTTGGTTTCAGCATCTTTGCTTACTGTTGCCATGGCGACAGACTGAGGTCTGAGGTGACCTCTCACCTGGATCACAGGTTACCACCTGGCTGCTGCGCTAGCATTAGCAGCTGATCCAGTTCTGAGTGTCGCCCTGCATCCGAGGCGTTAGCTTCTCGTTCTACTTTCTTTTCATGGTCCAGGATTAGTAACAATAAACTCTGAGAAATATTTATTTTACATCTATAAACAATACAGTAATAATACTGTAGGCTGTTTAGTTCTTAATTTTAA
>NW_015121850.1:0-988 GCF_001443285.1 Poecilia latipinna
TCCTCTAAACCTACTCCTCATTCCTGTACCCTATTGCTGGGTTTCAGATGATGTAGCACCAACAACCTGTTGTAAATTCAGCCCATTTATCCAGCATCAAAGTGTCTAAAGTCTGAGTCCTGTATGGTTGCTCCAAATAGAGAAAAAGATAAAGATAAAAAAAGATCATTTTCATGTTTCGAAGGTAGTTGGTCACAAGGGAGTTAATTTTTAAAAACGTACTAAAAAAGTGGAGAAATGTGGATCAATAATCTACAACTAAAAACAGGAGGTGCGGACATTAACAATGGCCGAGTTTGCAGCACCACTTTCTGACAGGTAATGATCGCATCGTTTAAATGGTATTTTCAGATATTTTATTGGACAGTTACTTCAAAAGCCAAGCATTCATATGTAAGGTAAGATATATTATTTTTATGCCCTATCGTGGTTGTTCTCAGAGTGCTAATGTTGTTAGCTCTAGCTCAGTGCCGAGTCACGGACAGAAAATAGCTATAATGTTTATTCAGTGGGACTTTAATGCTAAAAACAATAAAAAATAAAAAAGCTAAATAAATATAATATAACCTAACTAGCCATACAGTCACTGTGAGCTGTTACTATTCCTCCACATACTTCGTGTTTGGACACGAACAGACACGAACACGGGGTTTCCGTAGATTGGTGCGAATAGTTGACCTACATTGGACCTGAATCCAGCGACTCAACATTAACGTACAACTCCAGCATGAATTTGGGTTTACAGAAGCGAAATAAATTATTTACCAGGAGATTCAAGCTAATAAAATAACATGGTTAGTTTGTTGTAGCAACGTTATCATGGACTAACTCACTACTCACCGGCAGAAACAAGTCGACAGCCATCTGATGTTGCTTTTGATCCTAAATGCTTGACCCAACTTTAAACTAAATGATTGTATTCTCCAGGTTTTTGAAAACTTAATTCTGGCTCATTGTATAATGTGAGGTCTGCAGCTCTAGGTAGTTA
>NW_015121851.1:0-988 GCF_001443285.1 Poecilia latipinna
CAGCTGCACGGGGGGCCCAAACAAATTTTTTTGTCAGGGGGCCCACGATTTCTGGCAGCGCCCCTGGAGGCACATGTGACCTACAGACCTTTAGATACTGGCTTCTTCTGTGACTTCCTGGATTAGGTGATTTTTGTAGGGTGGCCATAAGATTCACAACTGTGCCACAATTTCTCCATTATGGATAATAACATTTCTTTCTGGATGCCTTTATTTTACCAGGTAAATTAAATATTTGAGAACCAGTTCTCATTTCCAAACATGACCTGAACACAACATTATGGCTCACTGAAAGTCTTAAATAGGGATGAGATTCTCAGTAAGTATATTTCTTGGCACTTATACGCTTATCGGTTCCCGTATGTGTGATGTACATTGTTTTCAGACAAACAAATTGAAAGATTTGAAGGGGCGTGCATAAGACTCACATAACACTGTCATAGACATGACATAACACCTGTCATGATCATGAAAGAGTCTTGATGAATATTTGTGACTGTCATTAAGTGCCATTCAATAAATAATGAATGCAAATGAATGTAGGTTTAATGCAAAGTTGATATTGTTTAAAATATGTTTGGTATAACAACTTGACATTAACCAAAACCAAAATGTATTTGTAATGACATGACATTAACCAATAAATCATAATCTGACATAAATATGTTATTAACATGTATTAATTAGCAAACTTTAATAAGTTATGTAGCTTAATGTATTAATACAAAATTACTCTGTTAGTCTTAATTTTCTTAATGTAATCAATCCTACAGTATTCTAGCAGGATGTCTACAAAGCACTTGCATTTGAAACACGACTTTTAAGGATTCGTTTTGAGTAGTGCAATACACCATCTTCACCAGTGAGAAGCAGAAGTTCACCAACTGGAATGCAGTCTGCTGAAAATATGATAAAGTAGAAGCCTTTATCTTGTGTTCCTGCCTAACACAAGTTACAACGGCCAGACCTAATGTGTAAAAGGAAGCAG
>NW_015121852.1:0-987 GCF_001443285.1 Poecilia latipinna
CCCGAACGGGAAGCAGTCGTTCGGACTGCTTTTTTCATTAAAACTGACTGGGTGTCTCATAAAGATAGATAAGTCTGACACACACTCAGGGCACTTTCATCACTATAGCAACAGAATCCAGAGATAGGGACAACTGCTGGGGTTTGGACTACAAACCAGCAGCCATAACTGCCATAACTGTAGTTCTATCTATGGCAAAGACTCAGTTAAAACAGAGGCCTGAGCAGCATGTCAGAACTACAACATGGCGGAACACTCAATTATTACAGAGGAGGGCTGAGCTGGCATTCAGAACTACCTCCTGTTTTGGCATTATACAGGTGGATTAACCAAACCACTGTTACACATTGGATTAGTGATGTTATGAAAATTAAGTTTACTGAAAGTTTCAAAATAAAACTCTGCAAATCCCACTCACGAAAGTGCACCGCCGCAGGCGGTGCAAAGATGAAAATCTTTTTTTTATGTTTTTTTTCTCAGTGTAGTGAACTGCCTTGCGCAGCAAGGCAGTTCATTAACATTAGCATTTCATGGGTGTCTCAAAGATTGAAATCCTTCCCCAGCTTTCTGTCTCACACACACACAGCAGTTGGCTGAGGGCCAATCGCTATAGCAACAGAATCCAGAGAAAGGCAGCCATAACTGCCATGGCTGTAGTTCTATTTATGGCCAAGACTCAGTTAAAACAGAGGCCTGTGCAGCATGTCAGAACTACAACATGGCGGAACACTTTAATACAGAGGGCAGAGCAGAAGGTCAGAACTACAACATGGCGGAACACTCAATTATTACAGAGGAGGGCTGAGCTGGCATTGAGAACTACTTCCTGTTTTGGGCATTATACTAGTAGATTAACAAAACCACTGTTACACATTGGAGTAGTGTGGTTAGGAAATTGAAGTTTACTGAAAGTTTCAAAACAAAACTGCAATTTCTACTCACGAAAGTGCACTGCCGTAGGCGGTGCATAATATAAAGCTTTTTTTA
>NW_015121853.1:0-987 GCF_001443285.1 Poecilia latipinna
AATTATGGATCTGTTCAGCTGGTTTCTCAACGCAATTGATACAATTTTTTCCACTGGAAAACCGGGTAAAGGGGAACCCTCGTGTCCCGACGGGACATTCTTCGCTGGATATACGATGGATTCTACATGGAAGTGGAAGACCGTGTGTCTGACGATACTGTCAGTCGAGGATGTTGAAGATGTGTACATGATTGGATTCATGATGACAGGTTTTCTGCTTATTGGAGTTGGCGGATACCTGGCTTATTGAAAATTTCGGAAGATACCGGCAGTCGTTTTGGAGTTATTGGAGTTGGCGGATACCTGGCTTATTGAAAATTTCGGAAGATACCAGCAGTCGTTTTGGCCATTTCAAGGCTGCCGGGTACGGTAATGAGATCTGCAGAGTGATCAACAGTCAAACTGAGATGATACGAGAGCTGAGCCGCATACTGGGTGTGATCCTGGAACAGGACCGTGGCCGGGCAGCAGATCTCGGACTCGGAATGGATATGGTGTGACCTTGGAGAATGTTGTTCGCTCGGATCAGGCGGAAGACCCTAAATTCGGCTGCTTGGATTTGCCACTGAGAAGCACCAGTGAGACTTTCAAGGAAGGCAGTAAACTGATGTCAGCCTGACCTAAACAAATTTCTGCTATCGGAATCTGGCTCCCCGGGCTGGCCTTGGCTGGCCAGCTATCCTCCCCTGGTTGTTATGTGTAAAGAAGGCTCTGTTCTGCTGCCTTCCCATCCCTGGAACATCTGTGGCCCTGAACTGTTTACGCTGTGTGTGAACCCGACATCATATTCACAGACAATCACGGACAAATTGCGTGCTTCAGTTAGGGTTCATGGTCTGACACACACATAACTCACATGAGACCCATATGCACGTCACACCTCCTCCTCGTACATGGCTTGTTTTGTCTATATGTGCTTAAGTGCCGAGGTTTTTGTTTCTTCATCTCAAGCTCTGTCCTGCAAAGAGCAGAGTGTGAGACAGGCTG
>NW_015121854.1:0-986 GCF_001443285.1 Poecilia latipinna
CACAGATCCTCTCAGAGAGCACAGTAACTTGGTGAACAAACTGTCAGACTTATACTTACAAATAAAAATTGGTTAGGAAGCGCATTACAAACCTTTGGTTGAAATGGCGTGTTAAATTCAAGTCTCCATTACAGACCAGAGAAAACTAAAGAGAATGCAATGTTGTGTTAATCCATTTGAGGAGCCGGCAGTTTATCTTGAGGAAATAAATGACGATGCAAAAGTTAATTAGACTGTAACATGCGCAGTCCGCTGCTCAACCACTGCGGACGCGGCTCCGCCGCTGCGAAGAATTAGAAACCGCTGGGATTAACTCATCCAGCGGATTTAACAAATGGAGCCTTCTGGGTTCACGTTACCCAGGAGAGCGGCGCTCTGGAGGAGCTGCAGACGTAACATCTGTCCGTTTTGGAGAAGCGAAACCACGCAAAAAAAAAATAAAATAAAATAAATCCTGGTAAAAGCGCACACCGGACCGCGCAGGGTAAAACACTCACAGAGTTCAGTTGATCTGTTTGGATCAGACAGATCCAACTGACTGATGAATTAGCGCAGATTTTTCTGCAGATCTGAACCAGGAGGAAATGCGTTCAGACCCCAGCGGGTGAAGTGATGCTAATTTAATTTAATTTATTAAAAGTTATTGGGGCCTCAGTCAGTGGTTTTTGTCACTACGAGAAAATGTAGATACATTTATCTGCTTAATTTGTGATGGGATCTGGATTCACGGTGAATATTAACTAAACCGCATAAAATGCTGCTAAATAGCCGATGTTTATATTATTGTAATTTCACGGATAAAAATAGTACATGACCGATTTTTTTCTATGTTGTCGGTCAAGATAACAGATAACAAAAAAAGTCTAGCGCCACCTGCCGCCCTGACACCAACTCACACATCTTCATTCACAGTCTTACTTGTAAATCGATTTTTCTTTACTTGGACATTTTGATGTTAGCTTGTTGATGTTTTATTCGCTGGGAAA
>NW_015121855.1:0-986 GCF_001443285.1 Poecilia latipinna
TATCAAAGTGGAAAGTTTTCCTTATATTTGGGTATATGGGGAATGTTCAAGTAACCTTCATGTCCGTTTATTCATTGATCTGACAATAAACTCCTTTATCATTTTATGGTAACTTTTCATACACAACAATAGATTCCTTAGATTTGGACCAATGGTGTCCAAACTTTTTGTCCTAAAGGGCAAAACTGAGAAAGTTTAACTACAGGCATGCCACAAAATTCATTAAATAAAAATCCCAAAAATTATTTATCGTGATTTTTCATTTCCTCTCTTTTTTAGCTTTACCCACTCAACAGGAAATACAGCTTTTATAAAAATCTGTATAACTAAAGATTTAAAACATAAAAATGACTTCAGACTGAGTAAAGTAAATTAATAGTTTTCTATTTTGTTGGCCTTTTTTTTTTAACTTTTCTTGAAACTGCTGTGAATCTCTTCAAAATGTTAGGCGGACCTTAAACTCATGGAAAACCAACAGCAGCATGCTTATGTGAGAACTGCATGGACTTAATAAACTTAATTATATTTATTTATTTATTTATATATATATTTTTTTCCTTAATCCTTCATCTTATTTTACCTTTCTTTGTTTAAACTTGAAATTGTATCGTTTTCAACATTAAATAAAGTTCTGGGTAAAAAAAAAAAAAGAAAGAAAGAAAGAAAAGAACTACATATTCCATCACGTCTTTCTCGGTGTTGCAGATCGACTTCCGGGACAGGAGGTTAAATAACTGAAATCTTGTGTTTCAGAAGTCTCCCCGTCCTTAAAATGTAACTGTGTGTCCTGTTATAAGGCTGTTCATGGACGCTTTGGACCGACACCGCTCGCTTTACAAAGGAACCACTCCGCCATGGAAGGAAACTTACCGGAAGGTTCGCTGGAAAACGTTAACACTAGCTTCTGTTAGCATGTTGTCATTCTGTTTTTAACACTAGCTTCTGTTAGCATGTTGTCATTCTGTTTTTAACACTGGCTTCTGTTA
>NW_015121856.1:0-986 GCF_001443285.1 Poecilia latipinna
CTCTGTGGCCCCGGCTCTTCTTCAGCTGCAGAGTTCTTTGTCCATCTTGATCTTGGCTCGAAGCTGCCTGGAGGATCCAACCAAAGGTTCCTCTTTTGCACTCACCTTTTATAGGGTTTATCTACCCTTTTGGTGTGTTTGCATTGGCTAGCACTGTTGCTGTGCCCGTTTCATTGGCTGACTGCTTAGACAGCTGATCTCATATCCATCACCGTCTTGGAGACATGACATGATGTCTGGTTCTAATGACCCATGATTGCTCAACAGTTGTCTGCACACCCTTTTCTGTGGAAAGTTTAAGTTCAACAATAAGGCCTTGGTCCTCTCTGCTCTCCCGTCAGTTCCTCTTTTCTCCTATCCTTTCACCTACCATCTACCTTCAACACAACATCAGTGATCTTTAATTACAGTTACACATTTTACATCATCTCAAGTTCAATGTCAAAATCACATTTAAAACCTTTTAAGCTTCTTTTTGATTTTTTGATTCAGCATTCATTTATAACTAATGTCCAGAATTTATTAGTTACTCTTATTATAATCTTAATGTGAGTTATTACAGACGGTGTTCTGAAAACAAACCAAGAATAATCCATTATTCTAATTATTTGATACCAAAGTTACAGTTACTTGTTTTACTTGTAAGTATCTCCACAAGTGTAAGTGTAAGTATTTCCTATAACAAAACAATATTAATATAAGTATTTCACTTTGGGTCTTATTCAATTACTCAAAATGTTTAGATTTCATTCTTTGAAACTTTTATGCTTTGAAATAAGGAGTAGTCTGAACTATTTTTATACATATGCAGGCTGGAAACTTACTTCCTCTTTTCTCAGGAAGCCTGCTGTTCCTGTTTCATGACACTCTTTCTGCCTGACTGATTTCTTATGATTAGATAGAAAAAGTAGTAGAATTAAAGCAAAGTTTGCAGGACACAATAACAACACACACAACCATATTAATTTTATTACAGTCTGAGTCTA
>NW_015121857.1:0-986 GCF_001443285.1 Poecilia latipinna
TTCACGGCGCTTCTGATCGATTTCTCGGTAAAAACTACTCATATAATCATGTCAATGTTGTAACTTTCAGTTTAATCGGCAGCTATCAAAATAAAAATACATACATAAATAAACGAGGTCTGGTGTGGAGGTCTTTTTACGCTGTTTTGTGTTATTTTAAACGCGAAGAGAATCGATCTTTTTTTCAGCTTTTGCCTCGTAAGCCTCACAAATAAAAGTCAGTCAACAAACACAGGTTTCCAACACGTAGTTTGCATTTATAATTTTTCATTTCTGATACAAGAGAATGGAAGCTGGCTTATAGTAGGGCAGAAAAATAAAGACTTCCTGAAAAGATCAGAGTGTAGACTTTTTGGTCAATCACGTTCTAATGTAAAATATGACAGATTACTGGATTAAGGAAATGTCTAGTATGCTATCACACATAGTTTTTGAGAATTTGGAAACAGTTGCTTTTTATTTCCCAAAGTTATGGGGGGAGAAGAGGAGAGAATGGATATTTCAGCGGCCTGAAATAATGTGTTCCCCCTCTATAAAATGGAAACAAATTAATTTACCTGCAAAGTCTTTTACTGTGTTAATTCCCCTTATGAGCAACAAGAAATCTTGCAAGTTTGAAAACATTTGCTCTTTATTTGCCAAAGTTAGGATGGGGGAACAAAATATTTTAACCGCCTGATAAAATCTGTTCCCCTTACTTAAAATGGAAACAAATTAATTTACCTGCAAGTCTTTTACTGTGTTGATTCCACTCATCATCAACAACAAATCCTGTGATTTTCATAACATTTGCTCTATTTTTGCCAAAGTTAGGATGGGGGAACAAAATATTTTAACCGCCTGATAAAATCTGTTCCCCCTACTTAAAATGGAAACAAATTAATTTACCCACAAAGTCTTTTACTGTGTTGATTCCACTCATTATCAACAATAAATCCTGTGATTTTCATAACATTTGCTCTATTTTTGCCAAAGTTAGGATGGGG
>NW_015121858.1:0-985 GCF_001443285.1 Poecilia latipinna
TGTCTCCGTGTTATTTTGTTTTGTTACCTTTGCATGTTTCTTGTGAAGAGCTCAGCTAGGACGATGTTTACAGCAGGATGTACAGGCGGATCAGTTGCTCGGCTGTCTGGCTCTGGTCTGCTCTCTGGTTCCCATAAACTCTTTCAGGCTGAATATAGAAGTGATTCCATGGAAATAACTCAGGGAGGCTCCTTTATTTACCATCCGTATCCCCGGTAGTTTTAGGCTGATCCGGAGTGAAGTGAAGGCTGCAAACTTTGCTGTGCGGCGTTAGCTGGTAGCGACAGATATTTACAAGCCATCTTCTTAATTCAGGATTGCTTGGAAATTAATTAAACTTTAAAGCCCATTATATTAGAAAGACAACAATGTTCATAGTATTGCTTTATTTGCGTCTCAAATACGACTTTTTCTTTTCTAGCTGTCATGGTAACTCAAAGCGGAAACAAATGAGCCGCATTGGCTCATGGAGATGTGACGTCAGCGCCCTAGGTGCAAAGAGTCGGTTGCCACCCGTCCCTTAAAATACGGCATCGTCCCGTATTTGGCTGTTAAATGTTGCGTCCCATATTGAACCGATACCGGACGCGATTTGTTCCGTATTTCTATAAATGTCCGATAGACACGCCTAACACAAACATATCAACACTAAGTGTAACAATAATGACCAAAATAAAACACAGGAAATATTAAGGTCAGCTAAATTCTCGTTGCGGGCATAGACATCATATACGTAGACGCCTCATGGAGCGCTGAGTCGTACGTAAAAGCGTCCGCCATCTTCTATGTGGCAGCAGAGCGATCGGAGCTCCCTAAGTCCTGTGCTGTGTGGACTTGTTTCAACCGTTTTACGAAACAAACTGGATTCATTGCCATTACCTTCCACAGGTAAGGATGAAAGATCAGAATTACTTGACTTTGGAGCTAGAAATTCGCTTCTAAACAACCGAGAAATATTTCCTATGTAGCTTAATTGGCCCGAAGT
>NW_015121859.1:0-985 GCF_001443285.1 Poecilia latipinna
GTAAGCATCTTTATGTGGATGTGAAGTTCAGGTAAGAGTTATTCAAAAGTATCTGCATTGCATAAAGTTTTTCACACAGATATAAAAATCCACTGCACTATTTTAGTTTATTGTCATAACTAAGTCTAGTCTGACTACCATTGACATGTTTCTACCTGTTGCTCGTTGTCACTTCTCGTCTCTCCAGGTCTGTAGAGGCCGAACGTAAAAGTGAAACCAAGACAACAATCACAGATCAATCAATATTTTATTCAATCAATCAAAAGCATGAAATCACACCAACCTCCCAACATGATCATTGATCACTGTGAGGGACCAGACTCAAAGACAGAAAATGTTCAAAGTAGAAAAAGGTTTCCATTTAATTCTTAAACAAACAAAAAAATCATTAACAAAGCGTAAAGATTTAAAGCAAGAATAAAATAAAAGATAAATAAATTTGGATCCAAATTAACTGAGGTCAACTGAACAAACAAAACTGACCTACCAAACAAAGAACAAAGGCTGGTTAAATAGGGGTGGACAAACCTAAATGTACAACTTGAGGGACGTCTGACCTAACAAAACAAATAAATACAAAATTAACTAAAGCATTCTATAAACAAATAAAGCAAACTAACTTTAACTTGGCACAAACAATAAGTGAATATTTAAGTGACAAAATTAAATAAAAAATCAACTTGAAGTCTCCCCCTTCAGTCTTTCAGTGATTGGTAGATGGTTTGTCCACCAGCTGGTTCATGGTGTGGTGGTGGTAGGAGCATCCACCACACTCACCACAAACTAAAGGAAACATTAACCACCCTGATAAAGATGCGTCTTCAGAGAGCACCGTGTCTCACCCAGTGATCTGACTGACTGTTGTAGCTCACATACATTTATACCTCGCTGTGTCCAGGTGCTTTTTCTACCTGGCCGTCCTGCAGTGGCAGTCAGGAGACGGACGCTCTCCTTCATGAGGATTTTCTACCCAGAGATAATCCAG
>NW_015121860.1:0-985 GCF_001443285.1 Poecilia latipinna
TTATTCATTTACTTGCCTCTCCTGATTGTGTTCTCGCATGTGGGTTAAGAAACTTGGAACCAACATGACACTGAAAGAGCTGGAGGAAAACACAGAATTATTCTCAACAAAACATTTGTTTTTGACATAACCAGAGTTTTGTTTAAACAACCTAAACCTGGTATCAGACTTTACATTAACAGGAAGTGAGTTCCAAACTGCAGATCCTCAGAGCACTTTGAGCAAAGCTGGTTCTCCAGTTAATGCTCTGACATCCTGCAGTCATGTCGACTGAGAACCGTAAGATTAACTGGAAGCTGTAGAAAATGAACATGTCACACAACCATCGCTGCTGTAAAAAAAGACAGCAAACACTTTGAATTAAACTTACTATTGGAGAAGACAACAAAGGAAGATTTTCATAGACTTATCTATTTATCAGTTTGTTGCACCAGCTCTGTCTGGATCTATCAACATTTCCTTCTTTGCCCTGAAGATCTTAAAGCATCGTCTGCAGCTGCCCACTACAGGGCTTCCACAAAATCCTCCTGTAGGTTGTAACTATTGCAACAAACGGCAAAAAACTTGGTGACGAAACCAAATTGGGTCAATATGGAAAATATATTTACCACCAATGGTTTATTTTACAATAACAGTTGTCAGAATGCGACTTAGTATTTTCACCAGGCTGAATAGAAGATCGGAGTATTTGGCCCCACTGAAGAAAAGAAAAGACAAACAGGGCTAAAATTAGTTTTTTTATGGAAATGATAAATGATAATTGCCCCTTACATTTTATTTTTCTGTAGCTCTAATACTTGTCTGGACATAGCAGTTGAGGTCCAGAATTACCAAACAAACAGGCAGGCAGGTTTCCCTGTGTGCTGAGCTGAAGCGCCTGAGCTGCAGTGAAAGATATGTTGATAACTTACTATTTGCAAGTGAGCTTAACTCTAAATAATGCAATGCTAATTCTAGACAATAAGTCTTTTTTGTGTTTTTTATT
>NW_015121861.1:0-985 GCF_001443285.1 Poecilia latipinna
GTAGAGCTGGTCCAGTGTTCTACGACCAGGACGAAAACCACACTGCTCTTCCTGAATCCGAGATTGGACTAACCGACTCACCCTCCTCTCCAGGACCCCTGAATAGACCTTACCAGGGAGGCTTAAGAGTGTGACCCCTCTGTAATTGGAGCACACCCTCCAGTCCCCCTTTTTGAACAGGGGGACCACCACCCCAGTTTGCCAATCCAGGGGGACTGCCCCCGATGTCCATGCGATATTGCAGAGTCTCGTGAGCCAACACAACCCTGCAACATCCAGAGCCTTAGGGAACTCCGGGCGGATCTCATCCACCCCCGGGGCCCTGCCACCGAGGAGCTTTTTCACTACTTCGGCAACCTCGTCCCCAGAGATTGGAGAGCCCAACCCAGAGTCCCCAGGCTCAGCTTCCTCAACAGAAGGCATGTTGGTGGGATTGAGGAGGTCTTCGAAGTATTCCACCCCCCGGCCCACAATGTCCCGAGTTGAGGTCAGCAGCACACTATCCCCACTATAAACGGTGTTGGTGCTGCACTGCTTCCCCCCCCCTGAGACGCCGGATGGTGGACCAGAATCGTCTCGAAGCCGTACGGAACTCTTTCTCCATTGCCTCTCCAAACTCCTCCCACGCCCGGGTTTTTGCCTCAGCGACCACCCGAGCCGCATGCCGCTTCGCCCGCCGGTACCCATCAGCTGCTTCTGGAGTCCCACAGGCCAAAAAGGTCCGATAGGACTCCTTCTTCAGCTTGACAGCATCCCTCACCGATGGTGTCCACCAACGGGTTCGAGGGTTGCCGCCGCGACAGGCACCAGCAACCTTGCGGCCGCAGCTCCGATAAGCCGCCTCGGCAATGGAGGCACGGAACATGGTCCATTCAGACTCAATGTCCCCCACCTCCTCCGGAATGCGTTCGAAGTTCTGCCGGAGATGGGAGTTAAAGCTCCGTCTCACAGGGGACTCTGCCAGACGTTCCCAGCAGACCCTCAC
>NW_015121862.1:0-984 GCF_001443285.1 Poecilia latipinna
ATGTTTTGCCTCCGCATAGAAGCACTGCGAAGCCGACCTGCATTTAGTTTCTCAGGCCAAACAGAAAGCGAGCGCCAGCTGGCTGCTAGGCTATACAAGAAGCGCGAGCTGACTCTGCTTTGCGGCTTACGGCCACACTACCTTGTCAGCCCACTCTGCGTCAGCCAGTTGTTTGTTTGCACAGCGGTAGGAGTACCATTTTTGCAGCTCTGTTTTTTCGTTCTTTTTTGGATTTTGGGACCTTTTTTTGGGGTTTTTTATTTTGTTGAATTACCTCCCCACAGTTTTCTACTGTTGGGGAGGGGCTTTCTCCTTTTTGTAATGGAGTTTTCAAAGGACAAACAGACGGATCCCTCGGTTTTAGACAATTTGGAAAGGAACAAGGAAACGAGCTTCGAACAAGTGAAAATGACTGGAGTATTTGAAAAAGAAAATACGGTCCAAATTGAAATTGTTGGAGAAGAGAAGATTTCAGTGCTAGACCTGATGAAAAACATACGCTTTCTGTGTGGAGGTTTATTAGCATGTCGATTATTATCGGACAAGAAATTTGAAATAACATTAAGCAACGAAAAAGCAAAAAAGAGACTTTTGGACGGATTCAAGATTGGATCATCAACAATACACGCCAAAGAACTGATAAATGATGAATTGGTTGTCTCCTTCCTAACGTTACCAGCCTACATCACAGACGAGGAAATTTTAAGCAAGTTACATACTTGGGGAGTTAAGGCAGTGTCAGAAATCAAGCGTCGGGTGTGGCCGGGAACCAAAGTCGCCGATGGAACAAGGTTTGTGAAAGTCAAATTTAATAAAACTGTACAGTCTCTGCCTTATTCTGCCAGATTTAACACAGCTCTTGGTCCAGAATATTTTAGAGTTATTCATGATAGACAGGTTAAAGTCTGGAGTATATGTTTACATCCGGGCCACATTGTCAGGGACTGTCCTGATTTTTGCTGTCATTCCTGCGGAGTCCAGGGG
>NW_015121863.1:0-984 GCF_001443285.1 Poecilia latipinna
TGTCTTTTAGTCAAAACCAAATTTGATCATTTTAGCCTGGTTTTTATCAATATTTATGCTCACAGTACCAATGCAGAGAAAAAGCGTTTTTTTGAGAAAATTGGGGAAAGGCTGGGTGATTGTGGGTCGGAAGATTATGTTTTTATTGGTGGGGATTTTAATTGTACAGAAAACGAGTTTTTAGATCGTAATGATGCAGAGCCACATCCGGCGGCCCAACATGCTCTGCGGCAGCTGGTCTCGTCTCATGGCCTGGTGGACGTATGGAGGAGGATGCATGCAGGCTCCAGGCAGTACACATGGTCCCACATTAAGGAAAACCGAATCTCTTTAGCTCGACTTGATCGTTTTTATTGTTTTAAACACCATTTTAACGTGTTTAAAACATGCCAGATTTTACCAGTGGCTTTTACCGATCATTCTTTGCTTTTAGGTAGTGTTTTTATAAGAAACATTTTACCTAGAAGCGCTTACTGGCATTTTAACTCAGCTTTAATTTATGATCAAGGTTTTAGGGAGGTTTCACTGTTTTTCTGGGCTGGTTTTAGACAAAGAAAGTCTGATTTTACCAGTCTTAAACAGTGGTGGGACTACGGAAAAGTACAGATAAAACTGCTGAGTCAGCAGCACACTCTCAATGTCACCCGTGACATTACCAGATCTATCAGAGATCTGGAGATAAACATCGTGGAATTAGAACGACTTAGTGAATCCACAGAAAATCGAGAACATATTGAAGCTCTCAAATCTAAAAGGCTAACTTTAGCAAACCTGCTGGAGAATAAAGTCCAAGGCGCATTGGTCAGGTCCCGGGTCCAGAACATCACGGAGATGGATGCTCCCTCTAGCTTCTTTTTCAGCTTGGACAGGAAGCACGGGCAGAGGAAGCAGATCCACTCTTTGCTGTCGGACACGGGGCAGCAATTGAGTGAACCAGAGCAGATCAGGAGGAGGGCTGTGGGTTTTTACCGTTCTCTGTTCAAC
>NW_015121864.1:0-984 GCF_001443285.1 Poecilia latipinna
GATCGCTCTGCTGCCACATAGAAGATGGCGGACGCTTTTACGTACGACTCAGCGCTCCATGAGGCGTCTACGTATATGATGTCTATGCCCGCAACGAGAATTTAGCTGACCTTAATATTTCCTGTGTTTTATTTTGGTCATTATTGTTACACTTAGTGTTGATATGTTTGTGTTAGGCGTGTCTATCGGACATTTATAGAAATACGGAACAAATCGCGTCCGGTATCGGTTCAATATGGGACGCAACATTTAACAGCCAAATACGGGACGATGCCGTATTTTAAGGGACGGGTGGCAACCGACTCTTTGCACCTAGGGCGCTGACGTCACATCTCCATGAGCCAATGCGGCTCATTTGTTTCCGCTTTGAGTTACCATGACAGCTAGAAAAGACAAAGTCGTATTTGAGACGCAAATAAAGCAATACTATGAACATTGGTGTCTTCCTAATATAATGGGCTTTAAAGTTTTCATTAATTTCCAAGCGATCCTGAATTAAGAAGTCGGTGGCTTGTAAATATTTGTCCTTACCAGTTAAAGCTAATGCTGCACAGCACAAAGTTTGCAGCCTTCACTTCACTCCGGATCAGCTTCTTTAGCCTAAATGTACCGGGATACGGATGGTAAATAAAGGAGCCTCCCTGAGTTATTTCCATGGAATCACTTCTATATTCAGCCTGAAAAAGCGAGTATATGGGAACGAGAGAGCAGACCAGAGCCAGACAGCCGAGCAACTGATCCGCCTGTACATACTGCTGTAAACACCATCTTATCTGAGCTCTTCACAAGAAACTTGCAAAGGTAATAAAACGAAATAACACGGAGACATGAAGCAACACCGTCAAATTTTTCTAAAAGCAGCAACTTTGAACCTGAACAGCTGAACCAGATCTCTGACACCAGAGCTGCGCTACTGTCAAGCTATGAGGCTTGTTGAGCTCCGTCAGGCTTCGGAAGTAAAAAGTCCGAACCGTAACCGAACCC
>NW_015121865.1:0-983 GCF_001443285.1 Poecilia latipinna
ATCATTTGGGGGGAAGCTCCAAGTAGAGCTGCTATTCTTCTACCTTAGAGCGAGTCAGCTGAGGTCACTGCATGCTTGGCTCATCTTTTGAAGGTTTTCTGGGTACCATTCTCTAGCAGAAGGCCCCTTCAGTAGACCAAGAACTACCAGCAGGGACTAGATTTTCACTTTGTGATCACCCAAAAGGAGCTAGATAAATTCCCTCTTAGATCTTCGTCCCTTTTCCACCTGACCTCATAGAAGCGAAACACAAAAGATGACTTTTCCCTTTGCCCAATGTTTTGTGGCAGAAGGTTACCCTTTCTTTGCAGTCCACCCACCTCTAAAACAGGTGGGTGGGAACTTAATCTGGTGAGGGAAGCTTTTCTAAACAGGTTTTTCTTGCCTTGACTAAAATGAGCAGTGTGGGAAAGACGTGTTTGTCTGACACTCAAAGTGAAACTTGCACAGTTCTGGCCATTGAGGTTTCTGCTCAGGCCGGCAACACAGAGCAGGGAAAAGGTTGAAGCTTTAGGCAGAGCTTTGTGGCCCCTCACTAACCACATGTCTCAGCAGTATTAGGTTTCTACCAGGACTGCATTGCTTGGCCCGCAGCAGCCCTGAGTGATAGTATTGGACATTGTGCTTGTTGGCAGCACACAGACACAGCTCGGCATTAAGTACTGCACTACAATACTTTCTATTTAAGGACAGTTTTGTTTGCATTGGCAGTGATTCAGGCTTACGTCGCACAAGGAACTTGGTGAAGAGGCTTTTTGGAAACGTTCCAGAAAGATTTTAGTTGATCAGCTGGTTTCTTATGGTGTCAGTAAAAAAAAACTCTAATTAAATGGCTGATTAGATCTCGTGGTTAAGGTGTTAATGAGAAAAAACTATTTATCTGTGTTGCTATTTTTGCACATATCAAATCAAATCAAATTTTATTTGTATAGCACATTTCAGCAGCGAGGCATTTCAAGGTGCTTTACATAATTAAAGAAGAA
>NW_015121866.1:0-983 GCF_001443285.1 Poecilia latipinna
ATTATTTTCAGCACAACCTCAGATGTATAATTTTACAGTGTTTGTTTTATTTTGACAAAATGCATTATCACAGTAGACCAAAAATGACACTAAAAACAAAATCCGAGTAGAAAAAATATTGATATTTTTAATATAAAATTCACAAAAATGTTTAAGAAATAATTTTTCTAACCTATAATGATCATTTATAGTGTGCATTTTAAAAATGTGTAAAATGTTGCAAAAAAACAAATTTAAATACACGTTTTACATTAAATTGTGTGCAATTTCCCAGGCGTTTTATACAACTATTTAGAAAATGTGGCACAATGACTCCACCACAGCTTCTCTCCAACATCACAAAGTCTCATGTGTTTTTTTTTTTTTTACAATTAAAAAATATGTCACATTGTCTCCACCACAAATTCCTTCCAATATCAAAATGTTTTGTGTGTTTTTTCTTACGACTATCTACAAAATGGGATTCCCAATAGATCTGCACGTAAATCAGTTGTGCCACTCATCAAAACAGTTTCTGCCAAGGAGAAGTGGCAGATCACAGCCCGACCTTAGCTGTAGAGAAAATAACAAAAAGTTATTTTGGCCTGCAGAGGGAGCCTGCGCCCCATGTGTTTTCCTTGGCTGAAAACAGCTGACCGCCTCCACTTCCGTGTTCCACTGCCCATCCCCCACTGCGCGTTTCTGCTGCTCCCTCAGCCAGGGGGATCTTGATTGGTCTCTGTGTCACACACACGAACTCTAACCAACACACTTTTTAGACTTTTTTATAGTCTAAAAAACTCATCCGAAACACTCCAAGTAAAATCCAAAGCGTGACTGCGCATTCCCGTCTCCAAAACTCTCCAGCGCGTCTCACACCACGTGTCTTCGTTCGACCTAGCAACAGACCGTCACCGCCTTTTCATTGGGTGTTTTAGAAGTGTGGTACATTCGAGGAAATTGGAAAAATGGATGTCATATTGCATTCAAGCATTTCCTGGTCA
>NW_015121867.1:0-983 GCF_001443285.1 Poecilia latipinna
AGCAGTCAGTATGGGAAGTAACAGGAAGTGAAACTGTTTAAGATGCACATAGGAAACAGGTGCAGATGGAAGAAGAAGAACTGAGAGTGCAACTCGGAAAGAAAGAGGGTTATCTAAAGGTTTTTGTTAACCAAGGAAAATGTTGACGTGAGGAAAGTTGTGTGGGCCGGGGTCAGTGACACGTAGGAGATGGAAAAAGCAAAGATAAGGGAAATGAATGGATGCAGAAGGAATAAAAAGATACAACACAGGAGGATCGAGGTTCTTTGTTCCGCAGCGTTCGAGTTGAGCACACATGGAGATGCAGAATCAACGGAGGGCTGCGTGATGACACCCCGGGACGACTGCTCGCTGCACCAGAAAGGGACAAGATCCGTTTACCCACAACCCGGGACTCTGATTCGACTGCGGCCCTGCACTCAACCCAAAGGATTACAACGATGCTGCAGTGGACATGGGGAATATACCAAGATCTTTTGTGGATAAAGAACTGAGTTCGTTGAGGATTCTCACCAGTTCAACTTTGGATTTATTCTGAAAGGACTCTGCCAAGACAAAGACAGGACTCCATCCATGGACGTTAAAGTTATCTGCTGCCAAGATCGTCTCTGCATCTGGGTTTGAGTAATACTGCCTCCCCCAAAGCCTCTATTTAGATTAAGACACAGTGTAGGGTTAGAAGTAGGAGTGATTTCTGATAATTCTTAAAAGTTTTAATTTCTTAAATTTTTATTGAAATGCTGTATGTCTTTTCCCTTGCTGAAGCTTGCTAATAAAACTACTAAAGTCTAATTTAATGTTGTGGACAATAAAATAATTGAGTCATTTAGATTGAATTCTTCTGGTCAATGTAAAATCAGTGTTTGTGGTCCTAAGTATAATAGGTGGCTTCGTACGTTCTTTAGTTCAGATAAATAATGACCCTGTGACTTATTCCTAGTCGCTAAAATAATCTAAGCCGGAAACAAGTGCACGTTAATAAT
>NW_015121868.1:0-983 GCF_001443285.1 Poecilia latipinna
CATACTAATAATACGATGTGATAAATATTCAGTGGAGAAATGTGAAGTGAGGCAGCTAATAAATAATAGCTAATAATAGTTAATAGCTAAAGAGAGAGAGAGATAGCTCATCACATTTCTCCAATGAAACGTTAATATCTATCTATCTATCTATCTATCTATCTATCTATCTATCTATCTATCTATCTATCTATCTATCTATCTCTTCCTCCTCATGTCTTGATCGTAGCAGGAGTTTAACTTCTCAGGACGTGATGGAGTTGCGGGTGTTTGGCATAACTGTCAAGTTTTGGACTTGTGGCTACAGGTAATGCTGCTACTTAGCGGGTGGTGAAACTAGAGTATGACGTGCGGAGGATTTAATACGATCATGCATTTTACGTGACGGGTGGCAACCCCAGTCTATAAAAATCTGATTAAGATTAGAGCCTAAATACGTTCTATTTCCAAAACAGAAAGGCTACGTAATGTTAGCCAGCTAACAAATTACTATTGCTATCCTAGCATATCAACTAACAGCTAGAAAAAACCAAAACACGTACCTTCGTAGTCAAACTGGTATCAATCAGCGAGGAATTTGTCCAGTTTAGATTATGTTGATGAAGAAAAATTGCTTGCAAATAGTGATATATCTTCAAATCGTATTTGTGGCAGCTGCTTTAGAGTCCAGAAACAGCGTTAACTACACACACCGGAACTAAAGATACACTGGATCGAGTCAAAACGGATGTTGTCTGATGTCATGTGAAAAGGGTCTATTGATCCACGGACCGAGGGCCGGGGACCACTGCCATAGACATACTATAGGAGTAGACCCCGCATTGGCCGCTCCGGCACAGGAAATACGGCGGCCATCTTGGAGCGGTCGTCCCTCCTACTTTGCTCAACCAAAACAGCAGAAGATGCCTCAGCACTGAGGGATATTGTTGTTCTGGTCGATGGATTATTGATGTGAGGGCTCCACAGACAACGTTTCACAAGTA
>NW_015121869.1:0-983 GCF_001443285.1 Poecilia latipinna
CATTGTGTTTCTTTCGACAATACACTCTTTAAATGCGATGCATAGGTTTTCTCCGGGTGCTCCGGTTGTTCCTACCATTCGGGGAAAAAAGTGATTAGGCTAATTGGTGTCTTTTAAATTTACCTTTGTCCTGCTCACTGTTGGAGACACTCTTTCAATGGACACACTCTAAACTAAATGCATAGGTTTTCTCCGGGTGCTCCGGTTGTTCCTACCGTTCTGGGAAAAAAAGTGATTAGGCGGTAACATTTTATTTGACGGGGTGTGAATAAGACTGTCATAACACCCACATAAACATGAGGACGTCTTCACGACACTTTAACTGTTGTCATAAAGTGTCATTCAGTAAATCGTGAAACTTTTAATACAAAGTTGATATTATTAAAATGTCTTCAAATGACAACTTGACATTAACCTAGAAATCATGATCTGACATAAATTTGTTATAAAAGTATTACTCTGTCATTTTGATTAGTATTCAATTTCTTAATTTAATTAATCCTAAAGTTTTACAGAAAGATGTCAACAAAGTCTGGAAGCCCATTATCGCCACTCTGTAACAAATAAAATAAATTATCTCATTATAATGAGATAATATCTCAAAAATAATGAGATACTATCTCATTATAATAAGATAGTATCTCATTGTACTATGAGATACTATCACATTATAATTAGTATCACTATCTCATTATAATGATATAGTATCGCGTTAAAATAATGAGATAGTATCTCATTGCAAAGAGATATCTCATAATGAGATAGTATCACATATATAATTATATATAATTATATAATTATATATAATTATATAATAAGATATAATTATAATTATATCTCATTATAATGAGATATCTCATTATAATGAGATCTCAAAATAATGAGATAGCATCTCATTATAATGAGATAGTGATACTATCTCATTAAAATAATGAGATCTCAAAATAATGAGATGATACTAGCTCATTATAATGAGATAGAAT
>NW_015121870.1:0-982 GCF_001443285.1 Poecilia latipinna
TTGAAACCACATTGTGAACCTTGGTCGGGTCTGACGTTTCAGCATTTTAGACTATTTTCTTCTTCTTCTTCTTCTTCTTCTTCTTCTTCTTCTTCTTCCCTGTCAGCCTGTAGCATTCGGTTCCCAAGAAAAGAGATTTATATGGTAGTTGGAGAAGTTGTGAGATATCTATACAAGCACAACTCAGTTAATGAAAACAAAAATGACCCAGAGGTGAACTTAAATAAGGAACCCGTAACAAAAAAAGTGGAACTTATATAGAATACGGCTTTTTCAGCTGAGTGACTGAAACAAATCCTTCTGATGCCCCGTATATTATTTTCTCAATTATTATTAAAGTAAACATGTCTTCCAAAGGAGGGTCTGCATGCATCATGGTGTGGCATTAGGCAGAAAAAGGCACGAGGACAAAACCCTTGAACCTCAAATTCACACGGACGACTTCTAAGAACAAGTCAGGCTGTCAGGTGAAAATGAAAAGTTGTGTGTTAGAGAACATACATTAACTTATAAATGGTAAGTACAACAGAACATCATCACATCATCTAACCTCGACGGTATAACATTTGAAGTTTTTAACCGAACGGACACAATAGAGAGCATGTATGTAAAAAAACAAAGGAAGCTTTTAGAGCTATATTTAGCAGCAATTGACTTCTATAGGAGTGGTTGTGGAGGAGTTTTGTCTGACAATTCGTTTCAACATTTCTTCAGTTCATAAAAGTTTGTGAGTTTATTTTAACACATCTCTCTTAAGGTCAGTCAGATCAAAATCTGAGCTACTTAGATGCTTTGATTTCTCTCCTTTTCAGCTATTCTGCTGGCGATTGCTGTTGTATGTTTGGATAATTGTTCTACTAATAACCTAATTTCAGTTGAGCTGTTTTACAGATGGCCTTACATTAGACTCAATCGCAATGTTCCTGGACTCAATTACTGTAAGACAAAAACCAATTGCAAGTCCTCTACTAGCGCTCTGCTA
>NW_015121871.1:0-981 GCF_001443285.1 Poecilia latipinna
AGGCTGAGAGAGACGGCTCGTTTCCAAACACGTACGCACACTGAATTCAAGCACATACAAAGTTCTCCACCAAGCAACGAACTGTCCAAACTATTAAAATAAACCACAGAGGTGGAAGGTCATAATTTAGAATCTAACTGAAAAGTTATAGGGGTAGCATTACTTTCAGTTGTTATAAAAATGCTATACATATATATCAAATTTGATTTTATTATAATTAACTGGGCCTCCATCTCTTTAAAAACTTCAATTTTTTCTGAAACTCTCCATTCAGGAAGTTATCACATGTCTCCTCTATTAGCTCTTTAACAACATTTTTATCAGTGTTTCACTGGGAAGTGGCTACTATCATGAGCTCAGCAGATGTTCAGTTCTGCCAGGTGTTTTATAATTGCTGCCGACTAGTCTGGAGGAGCTGAGTGGAGAGATGCTGTTGTTTAATAGTTTCCTTCAACAAAGAGTGAGGGAAACTGTTTCAAGACCCAAAGAACCAGGGAGAGAATATACACTGCTCAAAAAAATAAAGGGAACACTCAAATAACACATCCTAGATCTGAATGAATGAAATATTCTCATTGAATACTTTGTTCTGTACAAAGTTGAATGTGCTGACAACAAAATCACACAAAAATCATCAATGGAAATCAAATTTATTAACCAATGGAGGCCTGGATTTGGAGCCACACACAAAATTAAAGTGAAATGTTCCCTTTATTTTTTTGAGCAGTATATATACTTATATTTAAATTGGTATATATTCAAAGTCTCTACATCGTTCGAAGTCTCTGCTCACTGATCGCAGTCAGGAGAAAGAGCCTGGAGCAGAACACAGCTTATGCTTTTATAGGGAGGGTTTCATTCCATTCACATAGTTTGATAATCTACTTGGTTACAGAACAGATACCAGGCAGCAAACACGTCTTCTTTTACTAGGGGAGCCATGAGAGATAAAGAAGCAATTCAATGACTTCACTGTAAAGC
>NW_015121872.1:0-981 GCF_001443285.1 Poecilia latipinna
CTGCTCAGACATCAACCACAGCTTATCAGACATCAACCACAGAGGCTCCATCAACAACAACAGCTGCTACAACTACAACCACAGCTGCTTCAACTACAAGTACAGCTTCTCCAACAACAACCACAGCTGCTTCAACTACAACCACTGCTGCTCAGACATCAACCACAGCAGTTCCGACAACAACAACAGCGGCTCCAACAACAACGACAGCTGCTTCAATTACATCCACAGCTGCTGTAACAACAACCACAGCTGCTCCAACAACAACCACAGCTGCAGCGACAACAACAACAATTGCTCCAACTACAAACACAGCTGTTAAATCAACAACCAAAGCTGCAGCGACCACAACTACAGAGGCTCCATCAACAACAGCTGCTCCAACAACAACCACAGGATCTCCAACAACAACCACAGCGGCTCCAAGAACAACCACAGCTGCTCCAACAACAACCACAGCTGCTCCAACAACAACCACAGCTGCTCAGACATCAACCAGAGCTACTCAGACATCAACCACAGCTGCTCCAACAACAACCACAGCTGCAGCGACCACAACCACAGAGGCTCCATCAACAACAACAGCTGCTCCAACTACAACCACAGCTGCTTCAACAAGCACAATGTCTCCAACTACAACCATAGCAGCGTTAACTACAACCATAGCTGCTCCGACAACAACAACTGAACCAACTACAACCACAGCTGCAGCGACCACAACCACAGAAGCTCCAACAACAACGACAGCTGCTTCAACTACAACCACAGCTGTTCAATCAACAACCAATGCTGCAGCAACCACAACCACAGAGGCTCCAACAACAACAACAGCTGCTCCAACTACAACCACAGCTTTTCTAACAACAACAGCTGCTCCAACTACGACAGCTGCTTCATCAACAACCACAGCAGCTTCAACTACAACCACATCTGCTCAGACATCAACCACAGCTGCTGAGACATCAACCAAAGCTGCTCAGA
>NW_015121873.1:0-981 GCF_001443285.1 Poecilia latipinna
GCATGCCTTTTAATAAAATTGGCTTACTTAACAGCAAATGAAATGGCACTTGATCCCTACACTTTGTTCATGAAACTACAATAATACGCAAAATGAATTTTGTTGAATTTATTCACGTTAGTGCTAAAAATTTATTTAATGCAGTGAGTAACTTGAGTACTGATTTTGGCTCAAAATACTTTTTGCCTCTTAACGCCCTAGTATTTTAAAATAGAAAAATTTGTCCCCACTAAAAATAAGTAATGATCCCATCATCCTGAGTACAAATAAATAAATACATATGAAAATGTGTGTCTATTTTGCAACTTTTAGCTGTAAGGATGAACTTCCTGCAGCACACACTCTTCTGTATCTCCACATTCTGCACATCACTCCCTCATATTTTTAGTTCTCAAGGCACAAATTGCTATGCATTTACTATTGGGGGGGAAAAACTTATTGAGCCTAGGTGGGATATTTTCCACACAGGCCAAGCTGTTACTCCACTATATATCATATTAGTTTCTTCCTGAGTTTAAGTAATTGGTATGCCTGTCCTTCTGCCCAGAGGGCTCGGGGTTAGGAGGCTCTAAAAATGGACGTAGGAAAGGAGGCAACAGTTCAGTGGCAGCAGGTATACCTTCACAGAGTCCTTCTGATGAGGTCCCGTGAGTTCTGTGCATCTGCTGCTTCAGATAAGCAAACCTCAGATGCCACTGGGAGAAGTAAGAAAAAAAGAGAAAGATGGATCTTCTCTCCCACTATTTCCCTATTTCAGAATGAAATGAAGAGAGGACTTTGCCCAGAGTGAAAAATGGAAATTTACAGACTGTGGATTCCCTGTTACCTGTGCTAAAGCCAGGCTCATGGTTCTCTGTTGTGATCATTTGAGATGAGGTGGACAGCAACCGACTGGATTGCCTGCTGATCCCTATGAGCCTCAAAAATATGTGTTTCAGCCGTCCTCTGGCTTCAATTTCATCTACACATAATTCTTGGGGG
>NW_015121874.1:0-980 GCF_001443285.1 Poecilia latipinna
ATGTTCATGTAGTGCATCTTTCTAACTTTTTCTTTGTTTGTTTTCCAGCAGAGAGGAAACACCCGATTGACAACATGTGAGTCTCAATTTCAACCTGTGACTACAACCATCCTGAGCAAACTCTGAACTCAGTGACTCTCAACCCCAGAACAAGAATCGTTTTATCACCGGTTTTTCTTCTACAATAGGTTATCTCTTATGTGGACACATGCTGTTTTTTTGTTTGTTTGTTTTGTTTTCCAGATCTCAGTAATACCGTGAGGAAACTGGACAAAAAATAGAATTGGTTCTTTTTTTATTTGAACTTTTAAATAGAAATTGTTTCTTTAAGTGGATTACTCATAATCTGTATTTTTGTTTAATTTGAATTTATTTTCTTTATAACTTTCTGTATAGAAATGCTGACAAGTTACACTTCCTTGTGTGTTGTACTGTAATTCTTATGGTAAAATTCTGGTAAGAACAACAACTGGTAATTTACCATAAAGTTTTTGGGGGTTTTTTTACAATAAAATGTCAATATATCATACAGTCTGGCCATGTTTTTCACTTATGTAGATATTATGCCTCAGGCAGTATGACCGTTTACTACGGCAAAACCACATTTTAATTTTTTTTTTTACATATTTTAGGAAATACGGTATTTCACCGTATTTTTAAAATACGGTGAAAAACTGGCAGTTTTGGTTGCCAGAATTTTACCGTATAAAGACGGTAAAATTCTGGCAACTCAGCTGCCAGTTTTTTTTTACCGTAAATTGAGGCCGTCTTTTTTTTACAGTGTAAAAATGTTTTGAAAATTTGTACAGGATGAAGAAAAAACTTTGAAAATTATGTCAAACAGGAAAGAAAATATATTTGAACAGATTTATTGTAATTTTTAAGACATTTTTGAAACAGTAATTGAGTTTGGACAGTCGCACCGCATGACATTTTGACCCTTCAAAGACCCCAAAAATGGCCAAAAAAGAACAGCTTTT
>NW_015121875.1:0-980 GCF_001443285.1 Poecilia latipinna
CATCATAAAGACCTTAAGACTTAAAGTTCCAATTCATGAACAAAGTGATGTTTTTTAGAAGTTGAAATAAATTAATGTAATGTGGCGACACTAGATGAAACTCAGATTTTGTGGAATTTTAGTTTTAATAAGATGCTCAACAACGGCACCCAGGGAGTGTGACCTTCTGTTTAAGGCACACAGGTTCAGTTCTGAGACAGTTTCAAATTTACAAAAACTATTTATTAAATTATTTTAAAATGTTCTTTTTAAAACCAGTTCTTTATGAATGAAACACAAAGGAAAACAAAGGAACTGGAGCAGCTGAGGTTACTGGCAGGAGGGGGCGCTGTGGGGACGGCATCCACCAAACAACACCTTTAACACCAGACTCAGTGAGACAACCCAAACTCAGGAACCACAGCATGCAGAAGAGGAAGACACCGTCACCACACCAACAGCGCCACCGGACCTCAGCAACTGCAAACAACAACAAAAACATATAACAACCTTAAGCCTAATAACAAAAGAAAAACAGCATCAGCCCAGCTACATAAACAACTAAGAACAAAAAGCAAAAAGGGCTGTAAACAAAAAAAGTAAAGAAATAAAAACTAGTTAAAGAAAATGTAAGTTAAAAACATCAGGGCCAGGTGTGGCCCTCTTGCCACACCACAGCAGGAGGCGAAGTGGGCGGGCCGAAGCCACACATCGCTTTAAAATAGATACAATTTACTGTAGTGGTATAGACATACGTATCATTCTACACACATAGTTTCCAGGTGAGAAGTTCCGGTTGTTAAAGTGGTTTATAAGCAGGCTGCTGCGTTCAGCTTATGCATAATTTCTCACCTCAGGCTCTTTTAAAGGACAAGCTGCTGAGCCTTTAAGTGTTACAAGCAGTTAGACAGGTGTACCTAATAAAGTGGCCAGTGAATATATGTGTTAATGTCAATAGTCTTATGTGTTGTATTAATATTTTTATGCTTTTATCATTTGGA
>NW_015121876.1:0-980 GCF_001443285.1 Poecilia latipinna
GTTTGCTGACTGGGCCCTGAACCAGTGAGATGCTAACATCCTCGGTTTGCACCACCAGTCAAACCCTGGGCGTCGTCCTTCATCGTGCCATCGTTTTTAGGTGCGACGGCAGCGGAGTGCTGCTTCAGGGATGCATGCAACCAAGTCACATCTGCAGCTTTGGTGATTATGCACGACGTTTGCAGGGCGTCGTGACCGTCCTGCCTTTCCTACTACGAGTCTCAGCCACAGAATTTGAATGAGGCTGCCGAGATCACACATGAAGTCAGGTGCTCTCCCTCATAGGTGAACATCGTTTCGATCTTTGCGCTCCACAGAATATTCTCCCCCGACAGTCCATCATGGACTGTCGGGGTGAGCAGGTATCAGAAGGTCTCTGTTTGTCAGGAGTTCGCTGTTAATGCCAGAAACACTCGTCATTCTGTGAACTATCACACAGATTTCTTATCATATTACAGACAAATTAACCATAGTTTCCAGTTGAAATCTTTTAAGACATAAGGGAAATGTGACCGTTAAAGATGGATAGCAGCACCACCAGCGACCCTGCAGGGAAAATGGATTAATGAATGGATTGTAAATTGCATAATAATAATAATAATTATTATTATTATCTGCTCTCCATCCATCCCGTGCATGAAGCCTGCTGATGTATGCTAACTCAGGGGCTGCAAGCCAAGGATAAGCTCCATGACTCACATGTCATTAATTACACCCAGCCCGCACGCCTCAGTGGGCTTTTGGTTAAAAATATCCCACCTGCAGCCAAACTGGATCCATAAGGGATTGTGTAGCTGTCAGTTTGTCTTTAACACTAGCTGAGCATAAAATTGCGCAAATTGAAATGACAAAAATAAAATTTCTTAATGGAAACACGCCAATTTCGGAAAAACTCGATTTTTTTTTTTTTTTTTTTTTGGGGTTTTTTAGGCATTTGGAAAAAAATTTTTTTTCAAAAACTGCAAAGGAAAACCTTTTTT
>NW_015121877.1:0-980 GCF_001443285.1 Poecilia latipinna
CCCTGGGTCGCTGCCACCCTGGGTCGCTGCTGCTCCTTGTGATGGTTGTTAGCAGGAAGTCTCCTGTAGCAGTCTGTATTACAGCAGCTCTGAAGAGACCTCTGACTGACTTTCTATAGCTGTGTTTTCATTACAAATATGTACAAATCTTTGTCTATTTTCTGTTGATGTTGGGGAAAAATTGTTTTGCATTTGTTATGTTTCCATTAAATAAGAAACTAAACATGAATAAGTTTCTTCATGTGATAAATCATTAAGTCATGGCAGCAATGAATGTAAACAATTACAATCATATTTGTTATTCAACCATGATCTATCAGCCAATCAGAGGAGACCACGGCGTCTTATTCAGGTGTTGGAGCGATAAGCCCCGCCTACTGGGTTGACAACAGTCAAAGACCTTAGATATTTTATTCTAAATCATGTTTTGTATTTTACCAGAAATGTTCCTTTAAGTCCATCATATGGGGTTCTAACAGGTGTTCAGGGTTTTTGACAGAATATTTAAATGTTTTCCAAATCATGTTAAGATAATTTGTTTACATTGTTTCAATGTAATTAATATGTATTATTCCTAATTTCTCAGTGTATTGTTGAGCTGTGTAATTAAATTAAAATTTGTTTTATATTTTATACGTTAAACAACTGTTGAAATTGGGAGATTTGTTATGTTAGTGTTTTGTGTGAGACATTTAAAAAATAAATTTTTTTTATCTATTTTAACTTATCTTGTCCCTTCTGTAGAATGTAAAAATATCAGTAATAAGTTATATAATTGTGAATTGAAATAGTCTTTTTTTTTAATTAATTTGTTTTAAATCCAAAATTTGATGCTGGTAAAATTCAAAAATTTACCTTAACCCTTTCATGCATACAGTGGACAGATATTTAAAAACCATTGGATATAATTACAATTGATCACCTAGAAATTTTTTTTTGAATTTTTCTTTAACATTTTTTCCCACCTTCTCTTTATGCCT
>NW_015121878.1:0-979 GCF_001443285.1 Poecilia latipinna
GTTCCTATTTGACCAAAGAGAAAGAAGCAGATGAAATATTCCCCAAGAAAATTAGGTAAGTCGTTTTTGTGTTAATATTTTCACCATGTGAAGTGGGGTGGGACAGCCAGGTAAGTGGGGAATGGGGAGCAGGAATCAACATTCACCAGCTGAGTTAAGTTACGTTTTAGACAACTAAAACTGATGTTACATCTATTTATTTATTAATAAGCTTCTTCCAAACATCAATAAGCTAGAGTATCTGGTTGGAAATAATTTTGAATGCTCATTAAACGAAAAGATACACTCATGTGCCTGAAACTATACATTAAATGAAGCAATCTGAATAATAACAGTGGCAGTCTGTCTGAACTTCTGCCAGACAAATATTTGATCAGAATAATTTTGTTCAGCTCCAGTTACTATTCCATTTGTATTAAGAAATAATTGTATTGCACTTTATAACAACCAGTCATGTTAATCAGGCATTTGTCTGCCAGTCTACCATTCTGACAGTGTGCAGAAAGGGACAATTTTGAAATGGTATTTAAATAAATGCTGGAATATGATGACATTGTTTTTTTTGTTTTTGTTCTTTTTTTAAGTGACCACAATGAATTGAGTCATCACTGAAGAGATTCACCAAGTTTGAATTCATGAAAAGGCTTTCGCCATGATTAACTATTGCAAGAACAGCTGGAGAAGAAGAAGATCTCCTGTTTTCAGAGCATTACAGGAAGACTATTGTGAAGGAGATGGCTGACATAAAGCAAAAAATGTTACTGTTGAAAGAACCTATTTTCTTAAGTTAAAGAATAAGTAATTCTGATTTAGTTTTTCAATCAGCATTTCAGAGTAACAATATACTGACCAGATGTTAAACCCTCTGTTATCTTAGAACAAGTTATCTTTTGTTTTATTCCAATGTACAAAGGGTTTGTTCTACAGTTATTATGGTAGTTATAAGTAGTCCAGTGTGTTTCATTTCACTTGTGGTAAG
>NW_015121879.1:0-979 GCF_001443285.1 Poecilia latipinna
GCTTTTTCAATATATATAATATTTATAATGATAGACTAAACACAGCAGTCTGATGTTTTTCACTTTTAACAGTCGTTAAGTTTCCATCAAGTTTCAGTGATGATGAGGAGGATGAGCCTTCCTCCTCCTGTCATGGCGGCTGCTGCTCGGATTTAAAGCGACAGGCTCTCCTTCCCGCTCTGCCTCCCGCAGCGCAGCGCCTGTCTCTTTAAGGCCTTACGTCGCTTCCTTCAGCGCCCTGCCGCAGACTCGCCATCAGCCTCGCCTCTCTCTGACAAACAGAACCAGACTGGACCGGGACCGGGCCGGATCGGATCGGATCGGACCGGAACGCCATGACGGAAACCAGTAAGACGCACGTGATCCTGCTGTCCTGCGGCAGCTTCAACCCGATCACCAAGGGACACATCCACATGTTCGGTGAGCATCTGGGGAGGCCCGGTGGGGGACGGGGTCCGGGCCCAGGCCGGACCCCGTCTGGTACCGGTCCGAAACTTCTGGGCCCGGTCCAGCCCTGAAAATAACGGGGAATCTGCGCTGGTTCGGCTGGTGCTGTTCAGCACCGTGGTGCTGAAATGACGTCACCTAACCCAGAACCAGCTGCTGATACATTCAGCGGTACCGGTACCGACAGGAAAACAAGTACGGGTCAGATCCGGAGCGCTTCGGGTTCTGCGGGTCCAAATGCGTTACACAACAAACAACCGAACCGGAAGTTCGGGAGAACACCCTGAGGATGAACAAACAGGCCCAACAGAACCAGAACCGATTCTTGGTGTTTGGGTCGAAATGAAAACGTTTAATATAAATATAATCTCAAATTAAAAAAATATCAGAATTAATTTATTGATTATCAGCTGGAAAATATTGATCTGAAATTATCTGGAGGATTTTACATAAATAATTACATTTATGCAAATTAGCGTCTTTATTATTATTCATGGGACGTTTTAAACTCAGAAAATTTAAAACTATCATA
>NW_015121880.1:0-979 GCF_001443285.1 Poecilia latipinna
ACAATTATAAATGCTCTTTTCAACAAACTTGGTTTTCTATGCTCCCTCCAACCCTCTGCAGGTCCCCACCACGTTTGGTGGTCCGAGCTAAAGAGTCCCATTAATTTTTCTGTCTAGTCAGTCTGGCTAGGAATGTCCTATGGAGCTGGGTTTTAACCGTAACCTCATTAGCCTCTTACTTCAACTTAGCCAAATTTTATTCGATTTTTATTTGTTTTTCAACTGTCTTTTGGGAAAAAAAATCACACTTCACTTTTAAAATCTAATCTCAGAGCCTCTGTTGGATAAAGGATTTGCTGCTCTGAAGACTGGACTTTGGTTTTAAGTGTCTACTCTTTTAACCATGTTTTATTTGATTTGAGTAGTCTTCAAACTCAGTTTTTAAGACAGAAATCACAGCTCAGATTCAAATCTCATCTCTGAGCTTCTGCTATGTGCCAAAAATGTCTGTAAATACTGTTCTGAACATCAGAAATGGCCTTTAAAATGTCTTTCAGCATTTCCCAGA
Source organism: Poecilia latipinna (assembly GCF_001443285.1). NCBI lineage: Eukaryota > Metazoa > Chordata > Actinopteri > Cyprinodontiformes > Poeciliidae > Poecilia > Poecilia latipinna. Next base: position 509 of record NW_015121880.1, read on the forward strand.
ATGCATTGCATAGTGGGGCTTCAAATTGTAGCTTGTAGTTCAACTGTTTTTGCTGCAGACCTTAACAAACCATATACTGTTATGATCAGAATGAGCTCAGCTGTTGAACTGGATGACTTAGAATGAATTTTGAAACATGTTGAAAATCGGCACCATGACTCAGAATGGGGTGCATTTTGTTGAACTGCTGCCTGCTGATCATAGAGGACACATCCCATGGTGGCAGCTTTTGGTAAGTTAATGTGGTCATGTACCCTTTTTGGATCACATAATGCTGATCATTCTAGAGGTCTTGCGGTGTATGATGGCACTAGAATGACTCCTTACTCACACTGGGGTGATGATTCCTAGCAGGCACCTGGAAGGCAGCAGATTGCTGTGGTTGGTCCAGGTTCTCCTTCCTTGGGAGGATGCCTGTGTGGTACCATTTTGCTATTGCTGCTTTTGTTCATTCCTCTTGGTGGCACTGTG
>NW_015121881.1:0-979 GCF_001443285.1 Poecilia latipinna
ACTCATGTAAATATGTTCTTGAATAAAACACTGTAAAAGTGTGTATCTGTTCATCAATGTCAATAAAAAACTTACCAGAATAATTTATATCCAATAAAAATACTGTGCTCTTTATTCAGAAATCCCCCAAAATAATTTATCATATCAAAAGTTAGAAACGCTCTTTAGTGCTTTCTTTGATTACCAAATATATTAGTGTGTATGTGTGAGAGAGAGAAAAAGAGAGAAAGAGAGAGAGAGAGAGAGAGAATGTGTTAATGACAGGAATTAACTTAAAATGCTTTGTAGAACGGCACTTTCTGAAGTTCGGTCCATTTATTTGTATTAGCTTACTGGCACATAGCCCGCTTTCAATATGGCGGACGCTGTGACGTATCGCAGCAACGGGCAGGCCCGCTCCATGAGGCGTCTACGTATATGATGTCTATGCTAACAGCTTCCATGGTAAAAGGGGAAAAAAACAACAACCAAGAGCTTGATTTCATTTCATTATTGTTTTCTCTTTGATATTCGGAGCCCGAACTAACCGGCGTCCGATGCTTCTTACCGATTCTGGTGAGTTTTATCTGAGGTTTCCAGTGAGTTTCCAGCAGTTTGATGTCTTTCTCATAGCGGACGATGGTTTTTTCAACCTCTGTGAAGATTTCTTCAGCAGCAGCAGTTAGTCGCTCTTTGATAAACTCTCTCAGATGCTGAACTGAAGACATGGTTAATTAAATATTCAGCTCAGATACAGCACAAACGTTTTCCAACCGTGTCCACAGAAGTTGCTGCTGAAGCCTTTTTGTTTTACTTCCGCTGGGAGTGAGACAAAGCCGCTGATTGGTCCATTTACTGCCCCCTGCTGGACGAGAGGGAGATGCCTCTCTGCAATATCTTACATTTATATACATGTATGTATATGCTGCTAAAAAAAAATAAAGGTAACATTTCACTTTAATTTTTTGTGTGGCTCCAAATCCAGGCCTCCATTGGTTAA
>NW_015121882.1:0-979 GCF_001443285.1 Poecilia latipinna
CTGAAATACTGATAACAGATAATGGACCTCAGTTTTCCTCTAGCTCTTTCTCCTCTTTTGCCACAGACTATGACTTCAGACATGTCACCAGTAGTCCATACTTCGCTCAGAGTAACGGGGAGGCAGAGAGGGCAGTGAAAACGGTGAAAAGCCTCTTGAAGAAGAACACCGACCCATACAAGGCCCTGTTGGCATACCGGGTCACGCCGTTGAATCAAGGCCCTTCACCGGCTGAGCTCCTGATGGGCAGAAGGTTGCGCTCACCCTTGCCGCTCTCGCCCAGTCAACTTAAACCACAGTGGCCAAACCAAAAGAAATTTGCAGACAAGGACAAAGAACTAAAACAGGCACAGACATTGGCCTACAACAAAAGACATAGAGTGGAGGTCAGTCCAGAGCTAAAAGCAGGTCAGCGCGTCTGGATTACAAACACCCAGGAGACAGCTACGGTGCTGAGAGAAGCAGACACTCCTCGTTCCTATGTCGTGGAGACCGATTCAGAAGTGGTGAGGAGAAACAAGGCACATCTCAGACCCTTACCAGACATTCAAAGCCCAACAGAGAATGTGGGGGACACAAAACAGACAGCAGCACCAGAAGTGAGGGTGGGGGAGAATGTGAAAAGGGTTCATCCAAGGAGGGAGGTGAAGGCACCAGCATGGCTCAAAGATTATGTCCAATAATGCAGAACACTTAAAACCTGTTTCAAATGTTATTGTTATTATGTGTGTTATTTTCAGTATTCAGTATTTTCAGTGATCTGTAAGTGTCAGACAGACTGTATGCTGTTGGTTAAGTAGTCCATGTTTTGTTTAAAATTTTATCACTACTTTGGGGAAGGGGAGATGTGGTGTGTTATGGTCCTCTGGGCGTTCCGTACCAGAGGCGGGTTATGTACATGTATGGTGTCCGGTAAACGTCACTTCAGTAAAGGTGCCTGCCGGCTAAAGATAAGCTGTTGTCAGAGTCCTCAATTAAT
>NW_015121883.1:0-979 GCF_001443285.1 Poecilia latipinna
GATCTACGGTCTGAGCTCAGTTCAGCTCTAGGTCAAACTGTCAACAAAGAGGGAGGATAAACAAGAGACAAAATACGACTGCTCACAGGCAGTTAGGAGGTATTCTGGTTGATAAGATTTAAGGTCTGGGAAACACAGAGTTAACTGTCTCACATGAAGGTGAAACAGTCAGTCGTAACCTCCAGGTCAGTTTTTACACACATAAGGAAGAAAACACTTTAAACTAAAAATCACAATAATACTGATTAACATTAGACTGAAAGTAATAACAAAATGATAATACCAAAAATCTCTATCATTTCCCCCCTTTTTATCATTTTACTATGTGTGTAAACTTTATGCAAAAGCCAAGCATAGAAAAGAAAAGAAAAGAACCAATAAATGCAAGACCTTTTTTTTCTAATCTAAACACAGAAAATACACAATGAATAAATGTAATATAATGAAATAAATAAAAAAAATAAAAGAAACAACAAAAAATCAAATGCAGGTTACTCATCTCTACAACCACTTGTAGGAGTCATTCAGCAACTGAATTCATCTGTTTATTGATTACAGAACTTCATCACTGTTCAGAAAACCATCAGAACTCGAAACAAGTCATCTTCAGTTGTGTTAATTGTTTTAAACATCATGCTTCGAAGGCATGGAAAAATGCAACCTATGAACAGGCAAAAAAGAATCAAAACACCCAGAATAGGTGTTTTAAGCTTCACCAGTAAATTCCACCATGGTCTGGAAATGAGCCAAGAAAGAAAATCAAAAGGAGATGATCCTTGTGTTCCACTTTCCATGTAATGTTTAAGTTCTTCCAGTTCCTGTTTCATCAGGCACAAAAGTGCAGTACGTTGGGCCAATGATTTTGCAGACCCCTCCCTGAGGGGCAGTGAGGAAGTCCAGTACAACACGGTTTTGCAGAACCATCTTTCTCGGTTCAGTCAGCTCTCTCACGGTGCTGTTGGCTGTGTACTGTTGATGG
>NW_015121884.1:0-978 GCF_001443285.1 Poecilia latipinna
TATGTCACTAAAATCAGTCAGTCTGGTAAGGTTTTGAGCAACCATGAGTCAACAATGGGGCACCCTACTATATAACCTACTGGGGCATGGTTTATAGATTTTAAAATGAGAGGGCTTTTTGTTTGCAGTTCTTGTAAGATGTAATAACAAAAACAAATTGGTTCTGGTCCTATATTTCCAGGCCAGGGGCCTGCTGCATCCCACCCTGTACCTGTTGCTCCTTCACTTAAGTTGATTTCTTTCAGACTGAGTTACTGTTGGTGTTAATTTATAAGTCAACATTGGACTGGATTGCTTTTTATTTAACTATTTGCAACTCTTTAGGGAAACTAACACTGATGTTGTTGAATTAACACTGTATTTTTAACATACAACACTTACACTGGAAATCTAACACTTTTGAATTTGCTGTGTGGAGCTTGGTTGTCCATGAGTTTTTTGATGATGGAAATGTGGCTTATGACTGCTTTACCCAAGGGAACTTTAAGAGTATGTGGGACCGAAGGTGCTGTTAGGACCAATCCAATCCTTTAGAAACAAACCAGGGTCTTATCTTTGTCATTTGCAGAAGATGTGGTTCTGGTAGCAGAACCCTCCAGTCCAATGGAGCCGGAGTGTCACAACACCAACAGCACATACACTGAATAAAAAGACACATATACTTTTTTTTAACTGTCTGAAGTTCTGATTTTGAAGATATTAAGAGTACATCTCTGACATATTCTTTTTCATTACAGTGTCATTTATCAGAGATCAATCAATCAATCAAGTTTATTTGCATAGCACATTTCAGCAACAAGGCAATTCAAAGTGCTTTACATCATAAAATCATAAAAAATATACAGGATTCCTCAGAAATCTGATGCATGAGGCGGTGGCGATGCGGCGAGGGGAAGACGCATGCTGAAGAGCTAGAGCTGATATCGACCAATTTTAAATGTCTACTTTCCGTCAGAGGGCTTAATACATGTGAAGACG
>NW_015121885.1:0-978 GCF_001443285.1 Poecilia latipinna
AAACATCTCTTCAGCTTCAATACCTTAAGGGAGAAAATTCATGTTGTTGAGAAGACGGCCGCTCCTTTCTCTTCTTGGCCATACAAAAGATCTTCGTTGAGAACAAGAGAGAGAAGACACAAAAACAGGCCATTAGTGAATTTAAAGGTAAAGTGATACATTCTCAAAAACTAATTTCTGACTGATTCTAGTTTAACACAAAACCTCACTATTGAATGTAATGCAATTATTTAAACAATTTGAGCATGATTCAGAGATGAAGGTTGACTTACAGGCTGGATATCAATGAAACCTTCTGAACTTCCAGGTTGGTTGGTCTGAAACTCTTCTCCCAAATTAGTAAGGTGGAGCAGGGAGGAGAACTGGCAGCAGCTGCAGGACTACATCACCTTCTGTATCAAACATAAGCTTGTGTTAAAATGTTGCAGTAACTAAAAAGCATGAAAACATGTTAGAGAACATTTCTTCTGAGCTTCAATGCCTTGAGGGAGCAGGCTCATGTTCTTGGCCATACAGAAGGTCTTCATTGAGAACAAGGAGTTTGGGTTTCGGTCAATTCTCCTGAAGATCCTGGATGTAAAATTACAAAATCTATCAGAAAAGACAAAATCACAAATCAAACTTTAAGAATGATTGAATTAAATCTTATAGCTGTCTCCACTGCAAATAACTTGCAATTAGCCAGCAATTTCAAATGTTCAGAGTAATTTGTATGTTCCTAAAAATAAATACAGCACTTAATAAATTAAATGACACATATTATTTAATTTAGAAGTAAAACACTAACTTAGTGCTGAATAACTTTCAGCACCAACTTTAAATAATGCATTTGTAATTAATAGTAACAACAATAATAAAATTAGCAAACATTAACATTAGATATTGTCTTAGTTTTGCTTTTAATCCGTGGCCGAAAACCAGCGGGAGTTTGAAAGCAATGTGCCGGGAGACGGTCGTTCTCTCTCGGCTTAACGAGCC
>NW_015121886.1:0-978 GCF_001443285.1 Poecilia latipinna
CTGCGCGGTGAGTCTGTCCACCAAACCAGGCTGTTCCAATGCGGGATGAGCAGGAAGCTGTCAAAAAATGATGGCAGCGCTTTTATTTCTTACCCGATTTCTATAAACATGGCTTAGATTAAAGCTGAGGACATTGCTGATGTTTGTAAGTATTCTGCCTTAATATAAATCTATAAACAGTTTGGTTTCTATCAAGATGCAAGAGAGGACTAAGCAAATTGCTCTTTTATATTGGTGAATAATTTATTACAAAATTGCCACTGTTAAAATGAGTTTGTCAAAATGTAACAAACCTTGACTCATATGCTTCATATATATATGAGACATATGAAATATGTCATCATATTTGATTGTTATTCAAACAAATGAGGTAAATAGTTCAGTTTTTCATTTATCAAAGGTTTAAAAATGACAGCAGCTGCAGTTTGCTACAGTAATGAAAAGCTTTAAACCATTTATATTCTGCTTTTCCTTGCTTTCTGTCGGCACGTTGACCCGCAGAGCAGATATTACCCAGAATGCCCTGCACTGTATCTAACTTCCTGCTTTTGGAGCGGTCTCCGGTCCTTTTGCATTCTCACTGCCTTCCAACCGTTTCAGAGTTCGCTTCAGCCGGACTGAGTCTGAGGTCTTTAGGCGGATTGGAGTTCGCTTTTTTAGTCTGTTTTGGAATTCAAATTTGCATTCTCACCTCCAAAACGAATCGGACTTTCTAGACAAACGCATTAGAGTCTGATTCAGGGCTCTAATCCTGGGCTGCTGTGATGCACCCTAAAAGCAGCAGGTATGAAACCTGAATCAGTCCAAATCCACTTCACTGCAGCAAACAGGAAGGGGCGGGACGGACCGCTGGCAGTCTCATACCTGGAAATGGGACCATCGCACTATGGAAGTGAAGGGGGCGCCATTTCATATTATTCTCCCGTTTTTATTTTATTTTTAAAAATCTGTGATATATCTTCACCTTTAGGACGGAGT
>NW_015121887.1:0-977 GCF_001443285.1 Poecilia latipinna
TGTCCGCACTTCAACAATTACAAAACATTTATTTCCACAAATGACAGTATTGTTTATAAAAACAAGAGCAAAAGCTTGTAATACACAAAACCATCGAATCTACTTAATCTAAACTTTTTTCAAGGCCAGACAAAGTGCTGCTGTTATTTGTTTGAAGACCAAAAATAGGGACATCACAACCTGACCGGTTAGACTGGTAGGAGCTAAAAAATGACTCAGTCAGATAGAAATGCAAAAACAAAATTCCAACTGCATTCAAGAAGCTGATAGTACATCTGATAACATATTACTCTGCACACCGCACCAGTAACATGGGAACTGGCTTAAAAAAAACTTTCCCAAATCCAAAGGTTGTTTCTTTTCCTCAAGTCTATAATGTGTGTTTTTTCTTAACAAAGTTATTTTAAACTGTGTAAATTCACCTCCATGTAAATAGTTTCAACCACTCAGAACCAAAACCGTCATCGGATCAAATCTGTTTCAACAAGTCTAAACTTTATCTGATCTGCGGTTTGATAAACAAGTTTTAACAAAGACAAAAATCTGGTTTCACTTCATAAGTGTTTGTGCGTTAAGCCCTACATTTGTGATGTAATTATAAAATATGTATTCACAGTATCTCACATAAAGAAATGATGAATGGTTTGTTGATCAGGTGTCTGGATTCAGCTTCTCAATGAACTAAAAGCCACATGGGAGCTGAAAGGTAAATAAATAGTATCAGCAGGAATATTGTTAAATCAGTGCAAGGATTGCCTTCACAAAAAACTCCTTTGTTCGTCTGTTTCTTTATCAGATCCTCTGTTGTTCTCTGTCAGCAGTTGGTTCCCGTCTCCTCAGCTCTCATTAAAATCCTTGACATCCCTAACAAAACAAAAACACCACAGACAGCTGACCCAGCCAATAGTAGGTAAGGTGAGATGAGCAGATACTGTAGTTCACAAGATTTCTTTCTAAATACAAACTTTTTATGTGAT
>NW_015121888.1:0-977 GCF_001443285.1 Poecilia latipinna
TGATGAACATCTAGGTGTGAGGTCGTCCTCTGGCCAGGGAAGATCCTCAGTCACACCAGGTTGTGGTCCTTTGTTATCCAATGAGGTCATCAGCTGGTCACCATACTGGAACAGAGTCTGTCACCTATCTAGAGCTCCTTAATGTATTTTAAAATAAAATAAGTAATTCCTTCCAATTTGAATTAATGTTTCATTTACACTGATTTATTAATTAATACTCTAATCATTCCTTATTGTTTCAAGTCATATATTGGTCTTGTTATCAAATCTTATTTTAATAGTTACTTCATTGTATTATCAGGAAGGAAGAGATTTTTTGGCAGCTTTTAGTTTTATTTATTTCTCTTTAAAACTTTATTCCTAATTATAATTTATTTCCTTATTTTAAGTCTCCTCCAGTAATTTTCCTTTTGTATTATAACTCAGTAAACTTCGAATTTTAAGAAGCTTCTCCTTTAGAGCTGTATTTTGTCAATCTTTTGACCCTCTTTTTATATAAGGCCTACATGAGAAATAATGTTTCCTATCGTGTTCAACCCAAAACTTAACCATATTTTAGAAGCAGTTCCATAATTGTTCATTTGTAAATCTCCAATTTAGACCAATTTAATTTCAATCATCATATTTTCTATTTTAAAACCTTAAAGAATGATCAGCCTGTTTTACATGAGTAAAGTTAACCGTGTCACTAAATATCAAAAATGATTTATTTTATTCTAATCATAGTTTTAAATCCCAAAATTTCAACCATTTTTACCTTTGATCCATTTATTCTTTTGAAAAACTATTTATAAAATATTTAATTTGATAATAAATTACCCTTTTTATAGTGTTTATCAATTATCAATGCATTTTCAGTTTTGGGGAGAGATTCGATACAGCTAAGTTTATTAAATTATGTAAATATTTAGTTTAGACCTTCCTGGATGTCTTAAACAACTTATTTTAAATCATATGAATAGAGATTCAACAATCCA
>NW_015121889.1:0-977 GCF_001443285.1 Poecilia latipinna
TGACAAAACTTCTCCTGCTGTAGAAAAAAAATGAAGTAACATTACATTTATAGCAAACCCTTGTTTTTCTTAGGGGTTGTGTTCCGAAAATAACCCGTGATAGGCGAAATCCGTGAAGTAGTTACCTTTATTTTTTACAGTTATTACACAGCATAAATAAATACTCTACATTGAAACCAAATAAAACCTGTTTTCAGATCAGCAGATGTGCGTGTGCATCAATCGGGCCTTAATGTGATCTGGAGTCGTGTCATTAAAGCGTCTCCTCTAACCTGCTTTGCGAGACTCACAGCTGTATCTACAGCAGAGCGATGGATCGCGTCAAGCGAGCCTCCGGTCGGGTTCTCCTGCCTCTGGCCACAGATTTTTTCCAGCTGGTATTCAAAGTTTCAGTTTCCATCTCCTGAATGGCCAAGCTTTATTAAATACTGTAACTTTATTGGCACTCAGGCAGAGAAGAAGAGCAGAGACTGTTTTTACCAATCATACGGTCAATCAGGATGCAGAACACTGAGGGGGAAAACTGCACAAAAAAATCTGCGAAGCAGCGATACCGTGAAAGGTGAACCGCGTTATAGCGAGGGTTCACTGTATATGAAATAATTTATAAAAAGCAACTAAGTAATTTGTAGAATGGCTGAATATCTGAGTTTATCTAGGTGTATCTGGGACTTCATTCTCATGCCTCATAATGCCTCAACATTGAAAATGTGGATTTATTTAAATAAGACAGTTTAGTCAAACATATGCGACACTTAACCTGCAGAACATAATATGAAAATAAACTAAGAGTCAGTTTCAGCTGAATTTGGATTCAGATAGATCAAGTAACTGACAAGAACCGGATGAAACAACAAAAATGAAAACAAATTTATTTTCGAATAAGATCAAAATGGTCCCACACTGAGGAAACCTTTCCTTTGAAGCTGCTCCATAGTTTATACTGTACTGTAAAAGATCAAGAATTTGTTTGGCAA
>NW_015121890.1:0-977 GCF_001443285.1 Poecilia latipinna
GGGGGGGGGGGGGGGGGGGGGGGGGGGGCGGGGAGTCAGATGTTGACACAGTGAGGTTTACGTCAGCAAACACTGCTGCGAAAAAAAAAAAAAAGTATTTTCACATTTCATGCGTCCCGTTTCCTGTCATAAATATTTCAGATCATTAATCAATAACAATAACAAACAAAGTAAACATAAAGTTGGGTTTTTAAATGATGGTTTTCTTTAATTAAGAAGAAAAACTCACCTGGCCCCATGAGAGAAAATATTTTCACCAAAATATTAGTAAAGTTTTACCACCATTGGTAAAGGAATTTTACCCCAATCATTTTTCCAAAATTTTTCCATTAAAAGGCACTAGAAGGACTTCAGCATAAATGGCCCACTTAAGTTCCTATCCTGACAAAGCCACACCTAAGCCTTAACTTTGTTTTTATGAGCCGCTCCGAGGACCTGTGGCTATAATGCCGACCTAAGCTCTCAAAAAGAGAGATTTTTCATCACAATTTTCAGCTGTAGAGCAAAATTTACGAGAAGTCATACAGACCCAGTAGCAGCATAGCAGACGCAGCCCGTCACACCACCAGCATCGTTTTTGACTGTCTGTACGGTGTCCTTTTGCTGAAATGCTGTGCTAGCTTTACATCATAATACGACAGGATCGACACTTTCCAAAAAAGTTCCACTTTTGTCTAGTCAGCCTACAGAGTATTTCTGGATCATCGAGATGCTTTTGACATATGTAAGATGTGGCTTTGTGTTCTGTTTGGTCAGCAATGTTTTTTTTTTTGTTTTTTGTTTTTTTACCAAGAAACTCTCATAGATTACGTTTGCCCAGTTGAATCATGAACATTGACCTCCACAGAGGCAAATGAGGCAAGCAGTGCTTTAGATATTGTTCAATGTTCTTCTGTGAGCTCCTGGATGAGTTACTGATATGGAATAATGTTTTGATGGGCTGTTCCAAGTCTCCCCCCATTTGTCAATAATACCTC
>NW_015121891.1:0-977 GCF_001443285.1 Poecilia latipinna
CATCGATTCGCTTCCCGACCGCCCTGCATTGTAAGGGGTTAAAAAAATCCACAAAAAAACAACGCGCACATTGCGCAAAACTCTGAAACAGGAGAAGCGGGACATAAAACGGAGCGACGAAGTAGATGTGAATTATGGCATAAAAACAGAGAATCCGACGCTGAACAGTGAAAACATCAACACATGATGTGAAACACATGATGATTAGGCGGCGCAGCAAGTGATGAGTGAAGATTACTGATGGTGAGCGTCAATAAATGTTAAAATAAATCTAGCAACAGGAAAGAAACTAAAGTGGACATAGCAATAAACCAAGAGAGGATAATAATCAAAGGAAACTAAATGGAAATGAATGAAGAACAAATGCAAGAATAAACTAAATACAGAGGAATAAACTGGTATGGCAAGACCTTTCGATCAATATGGCAAGAATAAACGGATACTATTTCCAGATAAAAGGTAAAATAATATTGTTGAAGTGCCATGGGTTTGTTAAAACCACATCTAATACTGAGAATAAATATATCTTACAGACCATAACAGTAAATAACTTGTCACTTATGTTTTTAATTAGATTTGATATATTTATTTCTTCAATATTATTTTTCATGTCAGTGTTAATGTGATGAGGCTGATGACTCCATGACACTTTCAATTTGACTCATTAGGATTTGATCAAGAACCATATATGTTCTTTGTGATTTCTGTCCAGTAAAACTATTAATCTATAAATCAATAGACAGATCTATGTAAAGACATAATCCATGTTTCTGTCTCATATTTGTATGGCATTAAAAGGAACTTTTGTTTTTCCACTGAAAGCTCTGGTTTGCACATTAAATGCCATGTGAGTGAAGTTTTATGGATGATACTCTGATGTCCCATTCTCCTGAAGGCAGCACAGAGCTGCACCACCAGAAACTGACAAACACTGAAGAGAAGAAGAGCTATGATTAATGTAGTTACAGTTCTATCCA
>NW_015121892.1:0-976 GCF_001443285.1 Poecilia latipinna
GTTCTCAACAAACGATAATATAGTTCTTTTGAGACCATTTTTTAAGTTATATAATGGTAATGATGAAATAATAATGCTAGAACACATTCTCAAAGGTCATTACACTTTAAATTCTAATGAACATTTAACACTGGAACTGGAAGACATTTTTAATATTCAGAATAAATAAAACGAATGAATTTTGAAGTATTTTTAAACAAAATTTATTTTCAATATAAGGTCTAATTGAGACCAAAGTACCAAACTGAAGACTTTTATTATCCAGTTTTTGGTAGAGAGAAAAAAAGAGAAACAACAAATCAGGCCAATGGAAATGGTTGACTTTGTTTTAATTTATCATCCCATTAATTGATTATTCTGACAGGCCTATGTGTGAACATTAGATTAAATGTTGAGAAGTCAACATAAATGAACCTTTCAGGTTGTTATAGTGAATATAGTCTAGCAGCAGATGATGTTCCTGTAGGAGCAGGTTTACCTTCATTACTGCTGAAGCAACAAAATACGGTTTCAGTGATAATGACCAACATCTATAACTGCCATAATCTCCTGAAGATGCTTGTCGACTTCGGCATCATAAAACTTAATCAACCTGGGTTAAAGTTAAGACTGAAGACAGACTATCAAACTGTGTGACAGTAAAAATCCACGCTTAGCTCCCAACAGCTAAAGTAGCATAGCTGACATAAACTTTAGCTCCCGCTAACAGAAACATGAGGAGCGCAGAGTATCAAAATACCAGACATATCAAACGTAACCTGAAATCATTTATAATTACTCCATGTTTCATTATAATCGGAGAGCAAAGCCTGCAGGTTTAACTTCTACTTACTTCAGAGGACAGACCACCGGGACGCTCCGTCTTGCTTCTGAGTTTGCCTAGCTATTTTTCCGGCCAGCGAACCATTCCGCCACCCAGTGGTCGCTTTTCAGACCACTTAGTCTCCGGTACCACTCAAAAATGCACAATATGTCT
>NW_015121893.1:0-976 GCF_001443285.1 Poecilia latipinna
GGTCACTCCTCATGGAGGGACAGCTGGATCCTGGAGGTTCTGCTCTCCCTCTGTGGTTCTGACGTCTGAAACACAAACATGTTGTTATTCAGATCAATCAGTGAGAAACTGAGATAAAAAACCAGAGAAGAAGCTTTGAACACAAACTGCTGCAGGTCTGAAGCTCCAGAGTGAAACATTCAGACTGATCTGTTGGGTCAAACTCAACGTTTTCTCTAGAACTGGTTCTACTGGTCTGGGTCACATGGGTCAAAGCAGAACCTGCAGGACAACAGGCTCATGTCCCAGTTTGATGGAGATGATCAGATCATATTTCTAGGGATTAGTCCACAAAGTACTTCTATAGTGTCCACTATTACAACTCCAAAGCCCAGAATGCACTGCACAACGTCTCACTGCTGCCATCTAGTGGTAGCAGGTGGAGACCAGAAGATCTGGTCCCTGATATCAGAACTAAAGCTGTTCATCTGGTCTGAAGAGCCGATGTGGGTCATTAAAGACCAGAACCCAAGAACCGAGCAGGAAGGAGAACCTCAGAACCAGGAGACCAGCCCAGTCCTCTACAGCTGCTCTGACCTTTGACCTTTCTGTTTGGAGCTGCTGAGGCTCAGTGGGCGTGGCCAGGTCATCAGCCTACCTGGGTCAACTGGACCCATTGTTCCCAGTAAATAAACTGGACCCATTGTTCTCAGTAAATAAACTGGACCCAGTGTTCCCAGTAAATAAACTGGACCCAGTGTTCCCAGTTAATAAACTGGACCCAGTGTTCCCAGTAAATAATCTGGACCCAGTGTTACCAGTAAATAAACTGGACCCAGTGTTCCCAGTATATAATCTGAGTCGTTGCTCCTCACATTCTTAGTTGTTTTGTTTTCATGCAACATTTTTATCATCGATTCATTCAAACTCTGATTCACTGACCAACATCCTTCATATTTATTTAGCTTTAAGTTAATTTAAATCTAAATTTTTACTT
>NW_015121894.1:0-975 GCF_001443285.1 Poecilia latipinna
AGCTTTAGCAGACGGCTGAAGGCATCTGATCCACGCTTCAAACTCAGTACCTGTTTGCTCTACAGCAAAAATTTGGTAAGATTAAATTTAGTCGGCTGAAGAAAGTCAGACGGTTCATTACGTGAGAAATCTCTTGAGGTAGTCAAGTTTCTTGTTTGTTCAGATCTTGGTGGTCATTTCCATAGTATTGTTACTAATTAACAGTTGATTCTTTTGTGTCTAGATACAATCTGATCATTCAGTTCACAATTGAAGTTTTATTATCAGGATTCTGTAAATTGAATATTTTCATAGTATATTTTATTCATTCCTTTCACAGTCAAATCTCCCTAAAAGGCATAGATTACCTTTCTGTGAACTATAATTTTGATTCCTTTGAGTATCATGATATTTTATTTAATCTGGCTGATATGATCTTCTTGAACGCATACTGATGCTTCACATTTATACACTTATCAGTTACAAGAGGTGACCTGTCTGTTAGTGAACAATAATGAACAGGTTGCATCATTAGGACAAAGGAAAAAATAAAGTTGTAGATAATTTTAAAGGTAACAAAACAATTTACCACGTTGTGACCAACTCTTGGAGCTCGGTTGTGTAGCGCATGTTTTATTCTTTAGGTAAGTGTACCAACACCAAACTTGGTTAATGTTATTATAAGTTGGGCCAGGTGTCAGAAGATGTGAGTAAGTCTCCGTGAGAAGGGCTATTTGAGAAAAAAAGCAAAGATTCACTGATTGAATTGTTGGTCGATAGCCAACATATATTTGAATTTGAATTTCTGCAACAAACATTGAATGAAAAGAAAAAAAACTATATAAAACCTGAATGATCATTCAGTTTGATAAATATTTACATAGAGCATCATTCAATAAATCGATAGAAATCCAAGTGCTCACATCAAAACATCAAATCTAAATAAAAAGAAATCGTACTAAATATTTTAAGACTGATGGTTCACATTGATCATTT
>NW_015121895.1:0-975 GCF_001443285.1 Poecilia latipinna
ATAATAATTATGTGTGTTAAGAGTCACTGAGGTCTGAAATGTTCACTTTTGTTTTTAACATAAAACCATTTCAATCTGGAAAGACTCAGACGAAGAAAAAGGAACAATTAAAAGATTTAATGACAGCAATGAATAACAGTTTTTTGGCGCTCGGGCCCCGGTAGCTGATATGAGCTGAGATTTGATGTGAACTCGATGAACATCCCGATAACCGATTAGGGATGCTCTGCCCCAGGGCCCGACACTGGTGGTGGAGGTCTGGAAAGGGTGCCATCCTGGAGAGCCGAAGGATGTGGGCGGAGAAGGGGCGGTGGTGGGTTGAACGCAGCTGGGAAGCGGCTGACGGCTTGGGTGTGGATCCTTTTATGCTGAGCTTGATTGATGATTGGACACGCCAGGTGAGGTCCAGCGCTGAGGACTGAGATGAGCATGACGCCGATGGACGAACGGAGGGGATGGAGTCTTCCAGGTTGAATTTTCGCTATTAGCTCCATCTCCGAGGTGCGCTGCGAAACGGGCGGTATGAAACCAGTGGATGAGGCGCGCACAGACTGGAGGGAACATACGTTCTACGTTTATTTATTTATTTATTTATTTATTTATTTATTCCATGAACCGCGCGTACTGTCCGCGGACGGTTGTGTCTTCATACTCGAGCTACTGATTACCTAAAATTCTCTCGTGACAAATTCCTTTATTTCACACAATCCTAATGAGAACTAGCAAGTTTGATGAACTATTTGGGCGCCTATCTCTGTTTCTCCTCCATCTGGGAAGCCTTAACTCACCTCTCAGTGCGGGACAGAGAGAGGCAGTGGCATGTCGGTTCATCCGGCAGACAGTGAACCGCTGCAGCAGGAGGCGGCGCTGGCTTTAGCTGTAATCAGGGATCCATTCAATAAGCTTTGAATGTTTATTATGTTCCAAAAGCACAATTGTGATCGGTGTAATAATTTGTGCAGCAATCGAAAATGA
>NW_015121896.1:0-975 GCF_001443285.1 Poecilia latipinna
GCCGATCACCGATCATGCACTTTTTCACGAAAATCGGCCCGATTATGATCGGTGACCGATCGATCGGCACACCTCTACTAAATATAGCAGAAAAGTCGCTCAGTTGACAAATGTGAGGTGACTATTGTTAACAGCAAACGTGCAGACATGACCTGGTGGGCCGGTCAATCAGTCAATCCTCTCACTGGAGAGCAGAAGAGTAAGTGGTTGATTTTTAGGCTTTTGCTGAAGCAGATAAGATCAGTGGATAAAACTGGTTTCACATTTAAGTATCTGCTGATCACCAATCTCCCAAACTTAAGGAAATCGGGGCCAGTTAATGGGCTAATTGATAAATTGGTGCACTCCTGAAAAAGAAACCTGAAGATTTAAGAGTGCAGATCAACAGTTCAGTCAAGATAATCAGCTGATATTTGGAGAATTCTCAAATGACTAGTTATTTTGTCCTAATTTTTATTACCATGAAATCATTTATTGTAGGCATTAATGTTATTTAATAGCACATATTACGGAGCCATGTAGGGGGCATGGGGATTTTTTTTTCTTTTACGTTCAATCGTTCAATCTGAGCCTTAACAGATATAAACATGCAGTAAATAAATCGATTTTCAATCAGTTTTTTGCACCAAAGAGTTAATAATAATAAACACTTTTATTATTATAAAACACTGCAAACTAATGGTGGTAGAGGGCCGCACTGGGCTAACTCCGGGAATCATTTGTCCGTGTATCAGTCAACTCCTAACCTCTTCTTTGTTCAGTCACAATTATCGATTTATTTAATTTTGATTATCATGCTCCAAACTTTGCGAGGACTGACCACCCAGTCCCTCATACACACACAGCCAGCAGCAGCCAGTCACCTTCTCATTCATACTTGATGACGTCACTCCCACATCGACACGCCCACCACCAAAGTGTCAAAGCCGCTGCTCCTGTCATATCAATAATTACTTATTTCATTCATATGGCTCT
>NW_015121897.1:0-975 GCF_001443285.1 Poecilia latipinna
ACTAGCTAACTATAGCACACAATACCAACATAGTACTTATTACCAATTAATGCCAAAGCGCTACACCAACTCAGTATTTAGTAGTAGCTAGCTGTAAAGTGCTACACCAACATGGTATTTAGCACTAGCTAATGCTACAGCACAATACCAACATAGTACTTATTATATTTAGCAGAAACAAATGCTAACATGCTGCACAAACATGGTATTCAGCAGTAGCTAACAGTAAAACGCTACACTAAGGCATTTATCTTAAACTAATGCTAAAGCACTACAATAACATAGTACTTAACAGGAGCTAATGCTAACGCGCTACACCAACCTGGTGTATTTCTTCAAACCTCAATAGCAGCTCATGGAGGAGTTTGATCTGTTCACATTTCATCTGTCTGATGCCATACAGTCATGACAGGTAACATTTTTCACAAATATGTAAAAAACATATTTTTAATAAAAGTTACACACTGCAGCTATAAATGCCTGAATTTGTTCAAACTACTAATTCTGCACTGAGAGTCCAGAGTTTATTCTGAGGGAAGAGACAAAGTGTCATCTTTTATTTTTACAAAAAAACAATGAACTGCTGGAAACTAATTTGGTGAGACAAACCTGTATTTAAATTACCCAAAGTTGTAGATTATATTTTTCATCTTTCACCTTCATGGGATGGGAATGTTTTATTTTAACTAGGACTTTCTGAAAGATAGATTTGATGAAAAAATATTTTTAATGCAAATATTTAAATTTGAACAGGAAAAGAACAAAACGAGCAGCAAATGAACCAAATGCAGAAGAAGAAAAATGTTTTTATTTCTCTAAAACACATGAAGAAAAACTGCAGAAAAACTGCAGCAAATAAACAAAAGGAAGATTTAATATTCAAATCTGACGAGTTTAGAAAAATAGGAGCCGACAGAAACAGAAAATGTTCAGAGAGAAAAACTGATCAACATTTCAATGAAATCTGATGAATGA
>NW_015121898.1:0-975 GCF_001443285.1 Poecilia latipinna
ACTTTGCTATCACTTCTTGACTTGGTTGGTCAATAAGGATAGATGTAGAAGTTTTGGTCGGACCAGGTGTATCATCATCACTCTTTGGCAATTTTTAGCTAATTTATTGGCCGTCTTTGTGTTTACTGTTTGCTTTCATACATCTTTAGGTATTCATGTATGTTGAGGATTAAAATTAATAAAGCCTTCAATCCAGAACACAACTGAAAGAGAAAAAGTTTAAAGACTGTAACAAAATGAACTGAAGTTGTTGAAATTGTATCTAAGATTTCTGTCAAATATTTGATTTATTAAAAAAGGACTCATAAAAAACTACATTCAAACTTGAAAGTGGGCATGCTTCATGCTGATGAAAGTCAGAACTTCAAGTCTAAACTGAAGTCAGTTGGGACTGTTCAAAATGTCCTGTCAAATGGATCACTTTATGCTCTGTATAATTCATGTTCTTGAAGGGTTCAAGAACCAAACTTGAACTGTTTGAATTATTTACTGAGTGATCCAATACAGGGCTTTTATGCAAGACCATGTATAAAAATCTGACTTTCTACCAGGATGAACAGGTTCTTCCTCTAAGCTTCCTGCAGCGCCTCATGTTTGCTGCTCACAGACATCCACACCTGAACTGCTTCAGCCAAAGATGTAGAGAGAGGTCATGTAAGTATGAATCCAAGCTGAAGCTTGAATATGTCAATACAGTGGATGTTTGTATGTGAAAGCAGTGTGAGAATAAAAAGTTAGGAGTAGAAAATCTGCTGTTTTTTTTATGGCTGAAGTGTGCTTGATGCGTTTTTGACATGTTGACAAGAACAAACTGATGTTGCTTGCATCTTCTATAATTTAAAGCCAGTATGTATTTTACAGACATACATTAAGGCTCCAGATTTTCTAGTGGGCATGTGGATATATTTAGTACTAATATTGTTCAGCATACAGTTTAAAGAATGGGAGGTATTATGTATTTTCCAGCCACATAGT
>NW_015121899.1:0-975 GCF_001443285.1 Poecilia latipinna
TTATCTATAAAACTGATTACACAGGTGATATCAAGACCCAACAGTAGAGTCAGACGGTAATAAAATTAATCTGGTTGTGTGTGTTGTTATTGTGTCCTGCTTTAATTCTACTTTTTTCTATTTAATCATAAAAAATCATAGTCAGACAGAAGGAGAGTTATGAAACAGGAAAAGCAGGTTTCCTGGAAAAAGAGGAAGTTTCCAGCATGCAGTGGTTAAAAATAGTTCAGACTGCTCATTTTGAGCACTAAAGGTTTAAGGAATAAAAACTAGACATTTTGAGAAATTGAATAAAACCCAGAGTAAAATACTTAAATTAATAATAACTTATGATTAAAACAATAATTAATATTGGTTTAACCAGTGGTTGATGTTGGTTTGATTGTAAGAATATTTGCACTTACTCTTATACTTGTGGAAGTACTTACAGGTGGAAGAAGTGACTGCAACTTTGATATCAAATAATTAGAATAATGGATTATTCTTGGTTTCTTTCTTGGGGAAATGTCTGTAATAACACATCATGATTATAATAAGAGTAACTAATAAGTAATGGTTATTATATTATAAGTGAATGCTAAATCAGAGAAACTAAAAGGTTATAAATGTGATTTTGACATTGAACTTGAAATGTGGTGTAAAATGTGTAACTGTAACTAAAGGTCACTGATGTTGTGTTGAAGGTAAATGGTAGGTGAAAAGTCAGGGAGAAAGGGGAACTGATGGGAGAGCGGAGGTGACTAAGGCCTTATTGCTAAACTTAAAACAAGCAAGAGAGCTGTTGAGCAACTCGGGGACATTAGAACAGACATCAGGTCATGTCCAAAGATGGTGATGGATATGAGATTATCGGTCCAAGCAGTCAGCCAATGAAACAGGCACAGCAACAAAGCTAGCCAATGCAAATGCACTAAAAGGGTGGATAAACCTTTTATAAGGTGAGTGCAAAAGAAGAATCTTTGGTTGGATCCTCCA
>NW_015121900.1:0-974 GCF_001443285.1 Poecilia latipinna
CTGTCAGATCCAGTTTCTCTCAAAAGTCACTCTTTGGCTGCGATAAGGGAGTGGAAGGTTTATCTGCGATTGGAAAACTTCTCTGACTCACCTCATCACACAAACTGCAGGTGATGAGTCACTGCAACACGGGCCACTCGGCACAGTAAAGACAAACGGCTACGTGAGTGCGTGCTAGCGTGGCCATGTTTGCGTACACATTAACCTTTATGTGCGTTTGGGTGCTGCTGCAGAGAGGTTTCATGACACACCACCTACGCACCTTTTAGTCCAAGCCAGTGAGATAATTAATGTCGCCGTAGGCGAGGTTATGGTTGTCCCTCGTGTTTATTGCGTACGGATCAAATTTAGGTTTAAAAGACTGTAAATTTGCACACATATTTAGCATTTCTTTAACACAGGTGCATGTGTGCCTTAGAGCACCGGAGGCAGAAGAGAATTCATTATGACACGGCCAGCTGCGAATTGTGTAGAGTGACTCATCCAAGACAGAGAGGAGCCATCAGCGGACACTGTGGTCGCAGCCTCTACCGTGACAGACAACAGCACACAGCATCCTGAACACATAAGAGGGGTTTTTTTTTTTGTTAGTTTTTTTTTTGTCAAGTGCAACATGCATGGACATGGGGGCTTGATTTGTGCCACGCATGCAACCGTATTCATGCACACGAACGCAAACGGTGCGCCGCGAAAAGTTTCCCACTCCCCGTTTGTTCCATTTTTGCATGTCTGTGGTAGAGATGAGTCACTTTTAACTGCCGTCATCACATAACTACTGTCACTTGGACTGATTCACACTCCCGACAGTTTCTAAAATAATAATCAAGCTCTGCTGGGCTTTTCGAAATCGAAAACCTGGGTGAGAGCATGCCGGGTGCTTTTATTCTTTTATTAGACAGAGTACCGTTTCATTAGAACATGACCAATCATACAAATACAGTGTATATTTAGAGAATGTGAGATAAATATATATA
>NW_015121901.1:0-974 GCF_001443285.1 Poecilia latipinna
TCATGAACATCAATAAGTCTTCATGAATATTTATGACTGTTGTCATAAAGTGTCATTCGGTAAATAATGACACTTTTAATACAAAGTTGACATTATTCAAAATGTCTTCATTATGACAACTTGTCATTAACCAAGAAATCATGATCTGACATAAATTTGTTATAAAAGTATTACCGATTAAACTTTAAAAATTAGCTTTATGTAGTAATATTATAAAGCTCTGCCATGTTGTTTAGTCTTAATTTTCTTAATTTAATATATCGTCAAGTTTTACAGCAAGATGTCTACAAAGCACTTATGAACTTAGCATTTGAAACATTATTTAAGGCTGTTTTAACCCTTGTGCGTGCGAGGACTGAGGCAAACGTAGAACTGTGGCAAATGATAAAAGTTTTACGTGTGTGGGGTCGATTGGTATGGACCCCATTTCTAAACACAAGGGCTAAGTAGTACAATACACCATCTCCACCAGTCAGAGGCAGCAGTGCACGAACAGGCTTGCAGTGTGTTGGTGAAGAAGAAATCTTCTATATTGTGGCGCAAACCTAACACAAGTTATAACGGCCAGACCTCCTGTTTAAAAAGAAGCCGAAGATTGATAACTAATACATATGAGTTAAATGTCTTATTAACTTTACATTTTCTTTGAGAAAATAACATTGACTATGTTCTTTCTTTCTAATGTTGGCTATGAGCAATTCAAACCAATCCTACTTTGCTGTAAGTTAATGTTAGCTAAAGTTATTAAACTCCATTACTGTAACGTTAGCCCTTAATATTAAACATATTTTAAAGACAGGCAATTTGTTTTTTCCCCCTCCAATTTTAATCTAGCAAATTAAAAGCTAATATATTAGTCAAAGTTATCCTTCATGTGCATTATTTAGCGACTTGGCTGATGTGACACAGTGCTTGTGTTCTTTGCTTTGGCAAGTTTAGCCACATGAAGACCCAGGCTAGTCTAAGGACACATG
>NW_015121902.1:0-974 GCF_001443285.1 Poecilia latipinna
TTGTAACATAACCACTATGTTTGTTTGTTTTTTCCTGTATAAAATACATTGAAGAGAAAATGTATCATCTGATTGGTATAACAGTTGCTGTTATTTCTTTGTAAAATTATTCAGAGTTTCCACTTTTAAAACTGATTTTTGGGCAGGTCATGCTGATTTTTAGGTGTGGCTGAGATTTAGTGTATAAAAAGGGGCGTGTGCGTCGGCGCGCCGCGGCGCAATCAGAGTGGAAGACGCTCACCGTCAGATCCGTGCAGCGGGAGACTTGAATTAATTGAACGTTTAGAACAAATAATAAATCAAAGAAAGGAGGTAAAACGGAAAATGAAAGTTCGCCCCAGCGCCGCGGATCGGGCGCTTTAGGAGCTGGATTGGAGCTTGTGCACAGGAAACGCCGCCAGGTGCAGGAGGACGCCAATTGGCCAGAGGACGCCGACGGAGCGAGAGGACGCCAGCGGTGGGGAGAAAGACATTCCCGGTGAGATCTGGACTTTACGTTTCTTTTTGGGGATTTTTGGTGGTACCACTCCTTTTTCTCATTTTTTGGGGGGAGGTTTTTGACGCTTGGGATTTTTCGTTTTGGTTTGAGACTTTGGATTAAAAAGGAGAAATTCTCCCATGATATGGAACTCGTTTGTGGACAATATTCGTATTAAAAAGGATCAAGAATATTTGGACATTTAACCAGTTGGGTTTCTTTACTAACATGAACGAAGTGGATTAAACCTATCCTAAATTTATTTTGAGAGAGTTTTGGTTACTGATTTATCAGGATAACTATTATTATTTTCTTAGTTCGTGTTTTTTGTAATAAATCATTGTTGCAAAAGGTCAACATAATTTCATATTTGAGTGTTTGGCTATTTATTTACTTCTCCATTTAACTGGTGAAACATATTTTGCCTGATGCCTGTGACGTAACCCCCTTGTGTGTATTTGTAAGTTCTGCTTTAAATGGGAGCCGAATTTTACAA
>NW_015121903.1:0-973 GCF_001443285.1 Poecilia latipinna
GGTTGGTGAGGGTAAGGGATCTGAGGTTGCTGGGGGCTCTGAAGTTGACGTTCCTGGGGGATCTGAGGTTGCTGAGGGTAATGGATCTGAGGTTGCTGAGGGTAAGGGATCTGAAGTTGCTGGTGGTTCTGAAGTCGACGTTGGAGGAGGTTCTGAGGTTGCTGAGGGTAAGGATTCTGAGGTTGCTGAGGGTTCTGAGGTTGCTTAGGGTAAGGATTCTGAGGTTGCTGAGGGTTCTGAGGTTGCTGAGGATGAGGATTCTGATGTTGCTGAGGGCTCTGAGGTTTCTGAAGGTGAGGAATCTGAGGTTGCTGAGGGTTTTGAGGTTTCTGAAAGTGAGGATTCTGAGGTTGCTGAGGGTAAGGGATCAGAGGTTGCTGAGGGTAAGGGATCTGAGGTTGCTGAGGGTTCTGAAGTCGACGTTGCAGGAGGTTCTGAGGTTGCTGAGGGTAAGGATTCTGAGGTTGCTGAGGGTTCTGATGTTGCTGAGGGTTCTGAGGTTGCTGAGGGTTCTGAGGTTGCTGAGGGTAAGGATTCTGAGGTTGCTGAGGGTAAGGGATCTGAGGTTGCTGAGGGTAAGGGATCTGAGGTGGAAGAGATAAAGGGATCTGAGGTTGCTGGGGCCTCTGAAGTTGACGTTCCTGGGGGATCTGAGGTTGCTGAGGGTAAAGGATCTGAGGTTGCTGGGGGCTCTGAAGTTGACGTTCCTGGGGGTTCTGAGGTTGCTGAGGGTAAGGGATCTGAGGTTGCTGGGGGCTCTTAAGTTGACGATCCTGGGGGATCTGAGGTTGCTGAGGGTAAAGATTCTGAGGTTGCTGAGGGTAAGGGATCTGAGGTTGCTGAGGGTAAGGGATCTGAGGTTGCTGGGGGCTCTGAAGTTGACGTTCCTGGGGGATCTGAGGTTGCTGGGGGATCTGAGGTTGCTGGAGGCTCTTAAGTTGACGTTCCTGGGGGATCAGTGGTTGCTGAGGGG
>NW_015121904.1:0-973 GCF_001443285.1 Poecilia latipinna
TAGTTGAGCGTTATTTACTATCAGGACGTTGACTTAATTGCTATGTTTAATGGTGCAGAGAGTGGTGGTTTCTGACATGAGCATTATTGGCAAACACACAGGGTGTTATCTATTTAGGGATGGCAAGAGACCTCTGCGGATTGTGGCACAGAAATGGTATTGGTTAAATTTATTTCAGCTCTAAGTATTTAATATCTAGGTGTTTTTATGGGAATGTGGATCTTTCAGATCAATTTGAGAAGTAATTTTGATCATATTTAACATTTTTTCATGTCATGTAGCGTGGGGCACTGGTCTTGGTCTTGACTAGGTCTCGGACCCTAAAAGTCTTGGTCTTGTCTCGGGTTAGGTGGTCTTGACTACAATCCTGCCGTTGGCCATCGGACGGCCAATCGGGAGCCGTTGGCCATCGGACGGCCAATCGGGAGCCGTTGGCCATCGGACGGCCAATCGGGAGCCGTTGGCCATCGGATGGCCAATTGGGAGCTGTTAGCTGGTGGAGGCTAACCTGTCCTCTGTACTCCAGGTTGCCTGATGCTGCTCGCCTGGATGACCTTGTGTCCGGTGGGGATGATGGTGGCTCGGTACCTGAGAAGATCCAGTCAGGTCCAGATGTTTGGCAAAGATCTGTGGTTTGTGGTGAGTTTCCATGTGCAGCTGGGTTCTGACCCACAGAGGCCCTCAAGGGACCTGGCACCATGCCATCTCCATGACAACATGGATGTTCCCACAGATCCACGTCTCCGTGATGAGCTTCACCGTGGCAA
Organism: Poecilia latipinna; assembly: GCF_001443285.1. Taxonomy (NCBI): domain Eukaryota; kingdom Metazoa; phylum Chordata; class Actinopteri; order Cyprinodontiformes; family Poeciliidae; genus Poecilia; species Poecilia latipinna. The sequence goes on from NW_015121904.1 coordinate 768, forward strand.
CCACCATCATCGCCTTCATCCTCGCCTTCTCATACCTTGGCGGCTGGGAATATGTAAGTGGAGTGTTACCTCCTGCTGGTTCTGATCCATTAGACCAGAACCGGTGTTCTGACTATCAGTGCTACCTCGTCAGATTTTCCTACGATAGCACGGATAGATAGCTAAGTCTATCAGTCAGTGCTGCGCATACAAAACTCCTACCGTCA
>NW_015121905.1:0-973 GCF_001443285.1 Poecilia latipinna
GAAAATACGGTAATTGATTTTAAAAGATTTTTTGAAAATGAATTAATTATCTGCAAATAATGCCATCTTCGAGTGTCTCTGCTGTAGCAGTGACTAGCGGCGTAATCATGTAATTTTCTTACCACTAGATGGCAGTAGGTACAGAGCATTTTACATTAAAACAAGAGAATTAGTGATGCATGAACGTTACAGGTAGCGGTGAGATCATCGTATCTAGCAAGACTGTGACGACAGTGATGGAAAAGACTGAAGCTCAGCAGTAGTTGGAAAGAACATGGGTCCATTTCCCACAACATGTCTGTGTGAAGTGAGCTTCTCAAGCCTGGCTACTATAACAACTAAAAACAGAGAGAGACTGAGAGCTGTTGAGGAAGAGCTTTGTCTTTCTTCAATTTCTGCCAGGAAATCAGCTGTTTTCATGCAAACATGCACAGGTTTCACACTAGATGGGTAAAATATACAGATATTGACATTTTGTACATGCACATCTTCTTATTGTAACAGTGAATATGAAGTGAAATCTTTCCCAAATATTATTGCTTCTTTCAGAATAAGAATTATTTTCTGTATTCCGGCTAAAAGAATGCTTGTGGATTAGTTTGTAAAACACTTTGAAGTTTTCTACAACTTCTTTAAATTTAAGACCACATTGTTGTGGCAGTGTTCAGGTGTATTTTTGAAGTGGACATGTTACGTGGAATTTAAATAAGAAATGTAAAATGTGATAAAAATACATTTTTGTGTTTATTTGATTCCTATTCAAGACACTTTGATAAGAATGATTATGTATGTAATATAGGCGGCTACAGAGTATCTTTGTTTACATTTTTGGTTGGTGATGTGCCTCGTGATTTTTTCAATAATGTAGCTTCACTCAGAAAAGGTTGAAAAACACTGTAATAAGTCATCAATAGGCTTGAGTTTTTAGCACAGAATCTGTAGAAACCTGACAATATGCTAAGTTTAGAATAAC
>NW_015121906.1:0-973 GCF_001443285.1 Poecilia latipinna
ATTGTAACATAACCACTTTGTTTGTTTTTTCCTGTATAAAATACATTGAAGAGAAAATGTATCATCTGATTGGTATAACAGTTGCTGTTATTTCTTTGCGAAATTATTCAGAGTTTCCACTTGTAAAACTGATTTTTGGGCAGGTCATGCTGATTTTTAGGTGTGGCTGAGACTTGGTGTATAAAAAGGGGCGTGTGCGTCGGCGCGCCGCGGCGCAATCAGAGTGGAAGACGCTCACCGTCAGATCCGTGCAGCGGGAGACTTGAATTAATTTAACGTTTAGAACAAATAAATCAAAGAAAGGAGGTAAAACGGAAAACGAAAGTTCGCCCCAGCGCCGCGAATCGTGCGCTTCAGGAGCTGGATTGGAGCTTGTGCACAGGGAACGCCGCCAGGTGCAGGAGGACGCCAATTGGCCAGAGGACGCCGACGGATCGAGAGGACGCCACAGGGTGGGGGAAATAAAGACATTCCCGGTGAGATCTGGACTTTACGTTTCTTTTTCGGGATTTTTGGTGGTACCACTCCTTTTTCTCATTTTTTGGGGGGAGGTTTTTGACGCTTGGGATTTTTCGTTTTGGTTTGAGACTTTGGATTAAAAAGGAGAAATTCTCCCATGATATGGAACTCGTTTGTGGACAATATTCGTATTAAAAAGGATCAAGAAGATTTGGACATTTAACCATTTGAGTTTCTTTACTAACATGAACTAAGTGGATTAAACCTATCCTAAACTTATTTTGAGAGAGTTTTGGTTACTGATTTATCAGGATAACTATTATTATTTTCTTAGTTTGTGTTTTTTGTAATAAATCATTGTTGCAAAAGGTCAACATAATTTCATATTTGAGTGTTGGGCTATTTATTTACTTCTCCATTTAACTGGTGAAACATATTTTGCCTGATGCCTGTGACGTAACCCCCTTGTGTGTATTTGTAAGTTCTGCTTTAAATGGGAGCCGAATTTTACACA
>NW_015121907.1:0-973 GCF_001443285.1 Poecilia latipinna
ACATGCAGGACAACGCACCGAAGGTTGAAAAACGGATGTGGATAACTAAGGGTGCGAAAATTAATGATGAAAACATTTTTGAAGTTCATAACAAACCAGTCCTTCCTAAATCTTTATTTAAAGCAGCAGCAATTGTGACACATGGGCGCTGTCATGTGTCAACAGGGGGGATGGTAACCATAATACAACAATATTTCACAACATATGGTTTAAATTCTTACTTAAAAAATTTTTGTACTGCATGTCCAGTCTGTGTGAAATACAATTCTCAGGGAAACATAAGGCCAAAACGAGGCAGGTTCTCAAAACCATTTTATCAGTTTCAAACCATGCATATGGATTTTATTGAACTTTCACAAAGTGGGCCATATAAATATTGTCTAGTGATGATTTATGCTTTTTCTAAATGGGTTGAAATAGTTCCAGCAAAACATGCAGATGCTTTGACAGTAGCTAAGGCTATTTGTAAAACTATTATCCCAACACACGGTATTCCACAGAATGTTTATAGTGACAATGGACCACATTTTGTAAACCAAGTGATACAAAACATAGCTACACACTTGGGAATGACATTGAAAAACCACTGTGCCTATCATCCACAGAGTGCAGGTCTGGTGGAAAGAACGAATGGTACCGTGAAAAGCAAATTAAGAAAATGCATGGCAGATACTGGCCGGCCCTGGCCAGAATGCTTAGACTTAGTGAAGCTCTATATGAGAATCACCCCGACAGCTGATGGTCTAACACCTTTTGAAATAATTCATGGGAGAGCTTACAGATTGCCTCTGTTTGCTCCAGACTTACAGAAAGCTGATGAAGAACAGACATTAGCAGATTATATGATCAGGACTCTTAAACTGAAGGAAGTGTCCAGAGCAAAGTTACTGCCTTATGATTCTCTTCCTGTACAGGAGGCCGCTCCCATCGAGCAAGGTGACTGGGTCTACATAAAGGTCATCAAACGAAAGAA
>NW_015121908.1:0-973 GCF_001443285.1 Poecilia latipinna
GTGAGATATGGCAAAGTTCGGACCACCAGAACCCTTCGACTTCTCCCGCCCAGCGGACTGGCCCATGTGGCGCCGTCGCTTCGACCGCTTCAGAGTAGCATCAAAGCTGGACAGAGAGAGCAGGGAAGTTCAAGTTAACAGCTTCTCTATGCCCTGGGAAGAGAGGCAGAGGCTATTTGACTCTTTTGTGTATGAGAGGGAAAACAACGAAGAAGAGGCAGAGGAAGAAACTGTAGAGACTCATCCCGAGCTGGACTACACGACGGTAATGGCGAAATTCAGCGACCATTTTGTGCCTAAAAGGAACATTATTCACGACAGAGCTTACTTTCATAAGAGAGTGCAGAAAGCCGAGAGAGCCATTTGAAGCATTCGTTAGAAGCTTATACGAGCTAGCACAATACTGTGAGTTCGGAGGCACCAAAGATGAACAAATCCGAGACAGGATCGTGATGGGCATATTGGACCGAGATGTTTCCCAGAACTTCCAGCTGGAGGCAGACCTCAGGCTATCCAGATAGCGAACAAATCAAACAGCAGAGGGTGAGTTGGAGCATGCTGTGGACGGAATGAGTCCAGGGAGACGCATTTTCACACTAAAAAGAGCAGCAAGATGCAGAATGATGGAGAAAACCGGAGCTGGTTGAGTCCAAATATCTCCTTACATGTTGTCGCTGTAATGGACAACATGGGAAAACGCAGCCATGCCCAGCGAAGAACAAGAGGTGTCGGAAATGCAATAAAACTGGACATTTTGAAGTAGTCTGCAAAACAAAAATGCTGAAAGAGGTGACAGTGGTTTCTGACAACCCAGCCGAGAGGAACGACATGTTTTTTCTTGGAGCAGTAACTAATACCAAGCCAGCAATAACTGAGCAGCCAGATTCAGAAAATGAGTGGCTTGTAGAGTTACCTGTAAATGGTGTTCTGTCAGATTTAAAACCGACACAGGTGCAGACATTACAGTGATGTC
>NW_015121909.1:0-973 GCF_001443285.1 Poecilia latipinna
TACATGTCATCCATAGCCACGTTAACTCAGTGAAACTTAGAAATGTAGATATTGATTTCGTGCTATGATCCAGAGCAAAGTGATCTGTATTCGTTAAGCTACGCAGACTCGTTGCCATAGCAACTGACAACAATGCCACTTCATGTTTTAGGATTTAACACCATAAAACATTCAAAAATTTTGCACACAGAACAGAACATTCAGTCTATTGTTGTAGTATTTTTAGGCTTAATGTTTAATTAATAAATAATTGCTGTGGTAGATTAGCTACCACTTCTACTTAACTGAATTAGTTAGACATACAAACTGCCCACAAAACGCACATAAAAAAACATCTTATTGCTGTCTTACCTTTACGTATCAATGAAATCCATGCACCGCTAATTCTGCACAAAAATATCCGTTCATCCAAAGCCAAGTCTATCTTCGGCATGTTTAAGAATCATCAAACTGTCTCGAAGCAAAACTTTCAGCTCCGGTGTTGGTCTTCCTTTAGTGATTATCTCCTGGTTCAACTGAAAATCCACTTTAGAAAACTGTTTAAGTGTAGAAATGTAGTCTTTCATGTTGACGTCGGAAGAGAGGAGAAAACAAATCGCTGTACTTTACTTATTTACTGTATGGCTAGCTCCATGGCTAGCTCACTGTGTCTTACTCTGCAGTTGTGCAGTCACAATATCAGGGATCATGAGCGCCCCCTGCCATGAGGCAAGAGAACTGCCTGCCTCACCTCGAGTCTGTTCTCTGCCGTTTCTGATCGCTCCTCCGCACAAAAAACACGATATACACACAGTTAGTGACAAAAAAACACTGTACATTATATACATAAGCTAAATTATGGAAAATCAGTCCATATATTAAATGTTTTTTAGCCATTTCATTGCCGGCGTACAGACAGGACGAACATGCTCCCATAGAATGGCAGCCAGTGCAGTTAGCGTGAGGTTGCGCAATCCCAGGTGAGGCTCAGCTT
>NW_015121910.1:0-972 GCF_001443285.1 Poecilia latipinna
ATAGAAAGTCAGATCTGACAAAAAAACAAATCGGAATAGGGTCACTTCAGTCTGCAGTGTGAACGCAGCCTAAGTAACGTGTTGATAACCCCAATGTTTGACATTTCTGCTAAAGCTATTTACGGATCTATCAGGTTTCCGTTGTGTGTCCCCCCCAATGATAAACTCGTTCCTACACCCTTAGACACATAATTAGTAAGTCACATCATTGCTTGAATTTGAATCGGTATGTTTTGCATCCAGTCAAGACACAAATGTTGACAAATAAATTAGACAACAATTTAGTGACATTTCCACAGTTGTGGTTTTGCATGGAGACTAATATTTTCATTTCAGGTTGAATTTTATATTAAGATGCGTTATCGTGGGGGCAATTTCCAGTTAGGTGGTCCATCAGCGCCTTTATTTCTTACCTGATTTCTACAAATGATGCTTAAATTGCTGATGTTTGTAAGTATTCTCCCTTGATATAAATATATAAACAGTTTGGTTTATATCAAGATGCAAGAGAGGACTAAGCAAATTCCTCCATCCTATTTGATGATTATGTTCAAACAAACGAGGCAATTAGTTCAGTTTTTGTCATTTATTAAAGGTTTAAAAATTACAGCAGCTGCAGAGCGCCACAGCAATGGGAAAATAAGCTGATAAAAAGTTGTAAAACAACTTTAAACCATTTATATTCTACTTTTCCTCGCTTTCTGTGTCAGCATGCAGACCTGTTGCCATGACAACCGACACAACATCTTCGTTAACCCGCAGAGCAGTGTAATATATGACCAGAATGTCCTGCACTGTGGCAAACTTCCTGCCTTTTAAACGGTCTCTAGGCAGGCTGCATTCAGACAGGTTTTCTACTGTTTTAGAGTCCACTTCAACAGGGCAGAGGCCGAGGTTTTTAGACGGATCAGAGTTCGGTTTTTAAGTCCGTTTTGGAATTCAAATTTGCATTCAGACCTCCCAAAAAAAAAA
>NW_015121911.1:0-972 GCF_001443285.1 Poecilia latipinna
GTCACAAAAAAAAACAAAAACAACTCCATTTTTTTTTCCCCCCTATTCCCCTTTTCTTGTTTTTTTTAAAAAAAAAAAAAAAAAAAAAAAAAAAAAGGCCACAACAGAGATGTCCAAATGTAGTTTTGGCTGGAGGAAAATTCCAGATAGGGCAACAGGGTGAGTCTTTGTCTTTCTTTTCTTTACTCTCTTCCAGCAGCTATTGAAGGAAACCGTTGAGTGCACACAGGAGGGCTATAATGTGGTTTCAGTGTCTCTGCCCCTGAGGTATAGCACCCTCAGGTGGAAAACCTCTCAGACGGCACTGGCCTATCACTGCTCCAATTATCAACAGCAGGAGTGCCCTTTCATTTCTATTACATCTTTCTTCCTTGCTTTTTACTGCGGTCTGTCTTCTTGTTTCTAATCTTTGCCTCTGGTTTATTCACCTTCACTCACCTCTAGATATTTCTTTTAATCTTTTGTCTTGACAAAACCCGTGTCTCACTATGTTTTTTTTTTTTGTTTGTTTGTTTTTTTGAAGTTGCATTGCACTGACCTGTGTGATTGTTTCTCTCACTCAAGAAACTCTGATTAAGCATAGGCTCAGGCCAGATTTAAGCAGGGGATGTCCCTCTAAATGAAAACATATTACTGTATAATGATCATCATCCTGGTGATGATGTAATGATTTAATTAATGTGTCACAGAGTGAGACTAGCAGTAAGACAGGGGAGCCATACCATCACATTTAAGATGAGAGTCTCTAATCAGAATAATTTTATAGATCTCCTTCTATCTCCTGTCTCTGTGCATATCTCTAGTAAAGTCTCCCTTGTCTTTAATTCATTATTTCAGTCTTCTTTGATTACAGCAACTTTTCTGTCTGATTAGATATCCATCTGCAAGTTTTTTTTTTTTTTTTTTTCATTTTTTTTGGTCTTTTTTTTTTTTTTTTCCAGTTGTTTTTTTTTTTTGTTTTAATTTTTTGTC
>NW_015121912.1:0-972 GCF_001443285.1 Poecilia latipinna
GTGGACTGATGGACTGTGGTGTTGTAGGAATACAGAACTTGAGGCAAATAATGAGGCCACTGTCCCTTTTTCTCAATAGGTAGAGTTCGCAGCAAATCATGCAATGTTCGATTAAATCTTTCACATTGGCCGTTACCTTCAGGATGGTACGGGGTGGTACGAGTCTTCTGTACTCCATACAGCTCACACAACTGGTGGATCAATGCACTTTCAAAATTCCGGCCCTGATCGGAGTGTAGTCTTGCTGGGACACCAAACTTGTAGAACCAGTCCTGTACGAGAACTTTAGCAACAGTAGAGGCTCTCTGATCTTTGGTTGCTACAGCCTGGGTAAATTTGGAAAACACATTAGTCATGATGAGAACATTTTCCTTACCATCTTGGGATTGTTCCAGCAAAGTGAAATCTATTGCCAAGACTTGGTTTGGTCTTGAGGCCAACAAATGGCCCATGGCCGTCCGTGCCTGGGGGCGTGTCGCTTTGGCGAAGGTGCAACGTTCACATTGTTGGCACCAGTCTCTAATCTCCTTGTGCATCATAGGCCAGTAGCACCGCTCCCTAATGAGCTCAGTGGTCCGCTCCACTCCCTGATGTCCATGACTTTGGTGAAGCTGTCTCATCACCTCCTCCTTCAAGGAATCGGGCAGCAGCAACTGATGAATATCCTCACCCCCATCAGGACGTTGTGTACGTCAGGCCATTCAGCTGGACCACCTTGCTCCACTGTCGAAACAGCTCAAGGACCTTTGGGGAGAGACTGGCCCTCTCTGCTTTATCTGGACGTCTCTGTGCCCTCCATGACTTTAGAAAAGCACTTATAGTAGGATCAGCTTCTTGGAGTGCAATGATGTCCTCAGGGGCATGAGCAGGGAACACAGACACTGCAGCTTGGAGCACATGTTGCGTTACATCTAGACAGCTTGGCTGCTTCATCAAGGGAACCAAGGTCCCAGGCAGAGGAATGACAGCCTC
>NW_015121913.1:0-972 GCF_001443285.1 Poecilia latipinna
AGTTGCTTAACTCTCGAGTTTAAATTGAAGAACAAAATGGTTGAAAGTATGTGATACCTTCTGATAGAGTATAAACATTTGCATTCTTTTTTTTTAAGTTTTGTTAGTTAAGCACTAAATATAACTCACGGATGATGAATCATATTCTGTATAAACTAAAAAGGAGACAGCTCAAAGTAGAATTGAGTAAATAAACATCTATACATTTAAAAACATTTGAGGAATTAATTATAATAAAAATAAAATATACTGTCACGTAACTTTTGAAAAAATAACTTTTAGAATGTTTTTTTTCTTCAGTCAACTTTCATTTAACACTCCAGTCCAGTTGGTGGCAGTAATGCGCTTTCATAGTCGGTCAAGCAGCCGCCATTAAACTCCAGAGGAAGATTTGCACCCTCGCTAACGGGTGCTACTGCGAGACCCAACATGAACGAAAATGTCCGTGCGTTGTGTGAAATGGTGGAAAAAGTCCTATTTCACGGAGTTACCTTTTCAGTATCGCTTTGATATCAAGCAATGTTTCGGCGGAAAACAACAGATGAACCGCGGCGGTCCAACAAGGCCGAACTCACGGTAAGAAAACTTTTATGAATAGCGAGCACGTGCAGCGAGGCGAGTTGCTTTGTTTGTTTTTTACAGAAAGCGGTCTGTCGTTTTTATATGCCGAAACAAGTGTAGGGAGAGATTTTGTATTGTATTTTTTATTACATGTGATGTTCTGAACTCTTAAAAATACTCTCATCTTTTATTTTTTCAGACCTGAAAAATGGCCAAGCCTCCACAGCCAGGCCTCAGACCACGGTGCCGAGGCGCTCTAACGGAGTCCACCAGGATGAAGAGAAATTCAGTAAGTTATGATTTCACATTTAGTCAATAGTGAACACTCGCATATTTGTAAGGAAAACTGATCTTCCCGTTATTTTCAGTGGTGGAGAAAGTACTCAAAAAATGTACTTAAGTAAAAGTACA
>NW_015121914.1:0-972 GCF_001443285.1 Poecilia latipinna
GTGAGTCACCTGTACAGGGAGAAGTGTGGTTGTCATATCGGGACTTGCTGCTCTGCAGAGCCTCGTCCTCGGTGTCGCTGTCACTGCTGGTTGCTGCTACCAACACAGATGACGATTGATCTACAAACAACACATTTTGACATTTTAATTAAAAAAATTTAAAATTAAATTTTTTTTACCCTCTCAGCCAAAACCAACCACTGAGTTACAAAAAGGGGAAATAACCCATCAATGCTAAATAAACATGTAATTTCACATTAAGAATTAGCCCCGTCACTTTAATAAATTTTGTTGGACAATATATTGTCCCAGAAGCTATTGCAATAAACGAGGGCAAAGGGGCGGGGCTTGTTCAAAATTTCAGGCTAAGCCCGTGGTTTCAAAAAAGTTACATAGTGCAGCTTTAAATATTCAAAATAAATAAATAAAACAACCAAAGCAACATATAAAAATGGATGTTGAAGTCTCTGTAAATAAAACTGTCCTTCAAAATTAGGGCTAGTTGAAACCAATGCAACGAACTGAAGACTTCTGTCATCCAGAAAGAGAGAAAAGACAAGACCAATAAATCATGTAAATGGAAATAGTCAAGCTTGTTTTAATTAATTATGTTGAGTTATTACAACAAGCTTATTAAAGATTTTTGTTAATTTCACTCACAAGTAGGACTTGCTCGATAACATTTTGCTAGACAATAAATTGTCTAGCTATTGCGATAAACAATAATATTTTTGAGACCATTTAAAGTAACATAACGGAAATTGCATAATACTGCAAGTACAATGTCTCAAATATGAATAAAATTTAATTTCTAATGAATATTTAACACTGGACATTTTGAATATCTAAAAAAACAAAAACAAAACAACTGAAATGACAAAATTAATAATGACCTCTCTTCAAAAAAACTGTCCTTCAAATAAGGGTCTAGCTGACACCAATGTGCCAGACTATTTATTTATTTTTTTTTTT
>NW_015121915.1:0-971 GCF_001443285.1 Poecilia latipinna
AACACCACCTCATATTGTTAAATAACTGATTTTATGTATTGAAGTTTTAAATATTACATTTGAGTTTCCATGGTTGTAAAATTACTACTCAGTTTAAAAATTACAATATTTAAATCAGTGTTTAAAGGTAAGAAAACAAATAATAAAAACAAGTCACATGGGCAGACATTATAGACTTTACGCAAAGATTTAGTCTCAGGCAACTGAAACCAATTAATTTAAAAAATCCTTTCTGAATATCATCTCATGGTCTCTGAACTAAATGCGTCTTTCTGACCGGGAGCTGACAGCGTGTTGAAGAGTTATGGACCGGACGCTTTGGAGCGTCTGGTTAAGAAACGCATTACAAACCTTTGGTTGAAATGTAGTTTGTAGTCAATTCGTGCTCAAAACCTATTTTAAGTCAGTCATTGGCCTATAAAATGCTGGGGGGCCACATGTGGCACTCAGGCCTTTAGTTTGACACATGTGCATTACGCCATAGAACTGCCAATTGGTAATTCAAGTAAAGTAGCTTCGATTTCAAAGAAGCCTACATTGAAGTCGATTGGCAAATGAACCATCACGAAAGAGGAAGGCTCTTGTTGTCTCACTGCACCCCAAGAGATGCAGAACCTACAAAAACCATTTCTGTCTGGTTTCGAACCAGAGACCTTTGGCGTGTAAAGCAAACGTGATAACCACTACACTACAGAAACTGAACTTCTCTGCTTTGTCTCAGTTTGAGGTTCCAAAGTTGATGATGTGAGATGCAACGCATGAAAATGTCAACTTAGGTTTGCACTCAGATGCCTGGATTCAGAGTACAGACCATGACACCACAAAAGCTTTGTTGACCTTTAGTAAACACCTGTGATGAATAGAACATGCAAAATCTGTTTCTGTCTGGTTTTGAACCAGAGACCTTTTGCATGTAAAGCAAACATGATAACCACTACACTACAGGAACTGAACTTCTCTGTGGTGTTTAA
>NW_015121916.1:0-971 GCF_001443285.1 Poecilia latipinna
TTCACACTCTGAAACTCCACCTGGCTCTCTTATGTCTTCCCTGACCTGCTCCTCTCATAATAAAATAGTTTACTTAAAAATTAAAAACAGTTAATACATATTTCAATAAATTAAATGAAGACCTCACCACAGCTTCTTCACCTTTCTTCAACATCATTCTAGCACTGCTATTCCCCTAAATATCTAAATAATATAATATAATATAATATAATATAATATATAAATACATGTTAATTGGTCGAGTATGATCAGATGTTGCTCACTTTAATAAAAATTTCGCTGCCGTTTCAGTCTCATTCTAAATCATTGTGACTAGACTAGCTAACTTTTAAACAAAGTTAGCAGTAAAATTTTGGACATGTGACTATCCCAGAATTAAAACTACGGAGCCCCCGGCTTAACCAAAAAGATTTAGTTCTATATATGAAAGTAAACTGACAACAAGATGTTATAAACGAGCGATATTCATGGCAACATTCCTGACACATCGTTTACCTCCTTCAAACGGAGTTTCTGACTCTGTCTGCTGTTGCCTTTACTCCGAGCCATTCAGAGGGGGGAGGGGGAGGAAGCGCTCTGCTGAATGCGCTGTTGAGCACCTTCAAAATAAAAGCACGCGAGTGGAAGATTTTAAAATTCTTCGCAACTCCAGTGACATTATTGGGGGGCGAATGCGACTCTCTCCAATATTGGGAATATTGGGGGGGATACGTCCTCCCCTTCTCCCCCACTTCCTACGCCTATGACTGTGGCAGCTACTATGCTGCTAAGAAAAATTATAAAATCAGGTTTTCAAAAATGAAAAAAGTAGAGAGAGGGAGAGAGAGAAAGACAAGAGTGCCAATTTATAGCTCAGTTTTTCTCCGAAAGGTGGGTAGACTGTATGAGATTGTTAACCATTTAGCATAGTTAGCTTAGCTACAGACAACTGTTTGCCTCCATTTCACTATCATTTAATGAATTAAGGAGAA
>NW_015121917.1:0-971 GCF_001443285.1 Poecilia latipinna
TTGTAACATAACCACTATGTTTGTTTTTTTTCCTGCATAAAACACATTGAAGAGAAAATGTATCATCTGATTTGTATAACAGTTGCTGTTATTTCTTTGTAAAATTATTCAGAGTTTCCACTTTTAAAACTGATTTTTGGGCAGGTCATGCTGATTTTTAGGTGTGGCTGAGATTTAGTGTATAAAAAGGGGCGTGTGCGTCGGCGCGCCGCGGCGCAATCAGAGTGGAAGACGCTCACCGTCAGATCCGTGCAGCGGGAGACTTGAATTAATTGAACGTTTAGAACAAATAATAAATCAAAGAAAGGAGGTAAAACGGAAAATCAAAGTTTGCCCCAGCGCCGCGGATCGTGCGCTTTAGGAGCTGGATTAGAGCTTGTGCACAGGGAACGCCGCCAGGTGCAGGAGGACGCCAATTGGCCAGAGGACGCCGACGGAGCGAGAGGACGCCAAAAGAAAGACATTCCCGGTGAGATCTGGACTTTACGTTTCTTTTTGGGGATTTTTGGTGGTACCACTCCTTTTTCTCATTTTTTGGGGGGAGGTTTTTGACGCTTGGGATTTTTCGTTTTGGTTTGAGACTTTGGATTAAAAAGGAGAAATTCTCCCATGATATGGAACTCGTTTCTGGACAATATTCGTATTAAAAAGGATCAAGAAGATTTGGACATTTAACCATTTGAGTTTCTTTACTAACATGAACTAAGTGGATTAAACCTATCCTAAATTTATTTTGAGAGAGTTTTGGTTACTGATTTATTTATCAGGATAACTATTATTATTTTCTTAGTTCGTGTTTTTTTGTAATAAATTATTGTTGCAAAAGGTCAACATAATTTCATATTTGAGTGTTGGGCTATTTATTTACTTCTCCATTTAACTGGTGAAACATATTTTGCCTGATGCCTGTGACGTAACCCCCTTGTGTGTATTTGTAAGTTCTGCTTTAAATGGGAGCCGAATTTTACAAG
>NW_015121918.1:0-971 GCF_001443285.1 Poecilia latipinna
ATAAAGCTTCATTTGAAATTGCCACACTAATTTCATGTGTAATAGTGATCAGGTTAAATCAGTTATATAATGCTCAAAGCACAAGTAGTTTATAATACCAGCCAACTCCTCCTCTGTAATAATTGAGTGTTCCGCCATGTTGTAGTTCTGACATGCTGCTCAGGCCTCTGTTTTAACTGAGTCTTGGCCATAAATAGAACTACAGCCATGGCAGTTATGGCTGCCTTTCTCTGGATTCTGTTGCTATAGCGATTGGCCCTCAGCCAACTGCTGTGTGTGTGAGACAGAAAGCTGGGGAAGGATTTCAATTAACATTAATGCTAATGTTAATGAACTGCCTTGCTGCGCAAGGCAGTTCACTATCCTGAGAAAAAAAACATAAAAGAAAGATTTTCATTTTTGCACCGCCTACGGCGGTGCACTTTCGTAAGTGGACATTGCAGAGTTTTATTTTGAAACTTTCAGTAAACTTAATTTTCATAACCACACCAATACAATGTGTAACAGTGGTTTGGTTAATCCACCTGTATAATGCCAAAAACAGGAGGTAGTTCTGAATGCCAGCTCAGCCCTCCTCTGTAATAATTGAGTGTTCCGCCATGTTGTAGTTCTGACCTTCTGCTCAGCCCTCTGTATTAAAGTGTTCCGCCATGTTGTAGTTCTGACATGCTGCTCAGGCCTCTGTTTTAACTGAGTCTTGGCCATAAATAGAACTACAGAGATGGCAGTTATGGCTGCCTTTCTCTGGATTCTGTTGCTATAGCGATGAATTCTCATCTGACTGCTGTGTGTGTGAGAGACAGAAAGCTGGGGAAGGATTTCTATCTTTGAGACAACCATGAAATGCTAATGTTAATGAACTGCCTTGCTGCGCAAGGCAGTTCACTATCCTGAGAAAAAAAAACATCAAAAAAGATTTATATTATTGCACCGCCTACGGCGGTGCACTTTTGTGAGTGCAGTTTTCAGAG
>NW_015121919.1:0-971 GCF_001443285.1 Poecilia latipinna
CATGGAAAAATGCAACCTATGAACAGGCAAAAAAGAATCAAAACACCCAGAATAGGTGTTTCAAGCTTCACCAGTAAATTCCACCATGGTCTGGAAGTGAGCCAAGAAAGAAAATCAGAAGGAGATGATCCTTGAGTTCCACTTTCTATGTAATGTTTAAGTTCCTCCAGTTCCTGTTTCATCAGGCACAAAAGTACAGCACGTTGGGCCAATGATTTTACAAACACCTCCCTGAGAGGCTGTGAGGAAGTCCATTATAATACCGTTTTGCATAACCATGTTTCTCAGTTCAGTCAGCTCTCTCACGGTGCTGTTGGCTGTGTACTGTTGATGAGTCGCAGTAATTCATATCTGTTGATCTCAACGTGGCTTCGAATCTCACCTACTCCGACCCATGGAAAGATGCCTTGCATAAATTTTTTCTCCGCCGTTCCAAATCCTGAATTCCCATGGAACTCCAGTATGTGTTGTTAGGCCTCCCCATCTTTTGCCCTCTGACATAACTGTTCGTTTGGAGCGGGTGTGTAGATCATTCTGTGCTTTCCTGATGAACGCAATCGGGTTGATTAGAGACACCACAGCACACAGTCCTCCCCAATTTTTTGGCAAGAACATGTACGCTTCATTCCCGCATATGAAGTACCAGTCTGCCAACATCCGTGAGCCATAATCTCCTGGCACTATNGANCNGCACAGTGTTGTTTCCTGTCTCCTCTTTTTCTTATGCGTGATGTTGAAACTCCTCTCCAGAAGCAGGTTGTCACAGTCTGGGTTGTCCTTCCAGATTTTGCAATGTGGAGTCATCTTTTGACCCCTGCAGGCTGTGCAGGTGATGAAATCCTGTGTCGGTTCGCAGTAGGTGTAAACTCTGTTACACAAGTTCCAGGGCACCGTCCAGTTTGTGGAAACGTTGGAAATGGAAGTACGTCATCTTCAAATGAACAGTTCATAGATCCAAAAAGTCCTTTTGT
>NW_015121920.1:0-971 GCF_001443285.1 Poecilia latipinna
TTCACTCAGCTGCATCACATTTACTTGCATACAGTGCAGCATGTGGAAACATTACCTGTCTTTATGCCAAAACCATTTTGATGACCATTTGTTGAAAGTAAATTACAAACATTTATCCATAGTTTGACCACTGCTGTATGGCAGGAAAAAAGTTTGATGTAAAAAATATAATAGAGGCATCATTCCATTTATACTGTAGAAAGATGACAAAAGTGTTTCCTGACTTAACTTTAATGTTCACCTCACTGCACACAAAGAACGGATTAAATATTTAAGATCACCCTAATCTGTTGAATCTTTAACAAAATAGAATCAAAGATTAACATGGGTGGTTTCACAGCTACCTAAAGTTAACAGGTAAATGTCTTACAACTTACATGGATGTTCACATATTTACTATAAACAATTAGCAAAAGAAAACACCATAAAGCTATGACAACAAAGAAGAACAAGGTTAGTCTGTACAGATTAAGGATAAACCATAATGTCTACCAACACATTAACTAGTGTAGTTGTTTGGAAGGCAGGTTCCGTGGTCCGGTGGACGGCACAGATTCAGGCTGGAGGTCTTGGTGTGGAACCTCCCAGAATCTCAGCTGCTGCAGATTGTCTGAAGATGCAGAGAAAAGTACAAATAGACAGTGTTAGAAAATGTTGATTTTCCTGTACAACCAATGCACTGACAAACCTGACTTTGATCAAACATTACTGAACCTGAAAATGGCTTGTATCTTCACAATCTAAATGTAGAATGTTTTTCTTTTTATGTTGATGGTTCCCAGTGGTATTTAGGAAAAACGTCCCATGACTTTTCCATGACCCTCCATTACCTTCAGTATAATTTTCCATGATCCATGTACAACAGGTTCATAAAGAAAAGTATATAACTGACAGACTAACCCAACCAAGTTGAACTATAGCAAACATGTAAAAGTAGAAAACAGGGAGACGGGGAGGAAACATAAATGACA
>NW_015121921.1:0-971 GCF_001443285.1 Poecilia latipinna
TGTGACCTTAGGTACAGCTTTAGGTCCTCTTTTTACCAGATCACTCAGATAAGTTTGTAAAAATGGACAGAGGCACTGCTGCAGATTACAAACAGTTTATTGAATTCACAAATGTTTCATGTGCAATAATAGTCAACTTATTTTATTATACCAAATGACCACACTAAAGGCGGAAGTCTATGCTGGCCCTGGGATCCTTAAAGCTGAAAAATTAAAAACTAGATAAAATTTTGACTGTTTGGGGGAGGAATAATAAGAAAACAAAAGTATAACCAAATACACCTAAGTGCTCCCCAACAAAAGCACACTCACACAAAAATCCCTAGTGAATACAAAGGAAAAGAAACAAAGAAACTCCCCTTCCACTAGTCTCCTCAATCTAAATAAAACAGCCTAGGACCCAGGGACAGCATAGGTCCCAGTTTAAAACAAGTCAGCGGGCTAAAATAGAAAGTCCCTTTCCCTAAACAAACCCCCCAAAAAAAGAAAAGTTATTTTTAATCAACAATAAACATCTAAAAATAAGTAAACTGAAACAAAAGAAAAATTGAAATCAAAACAAATCAAAAACTGAAACAGTAGCAGGCCAACCTACACACAAAAGAAATCAAGTTAGACAAGAACATTAACCAGCCAGATGAATCATAAGAAACGGCCCTTACCTTCTCTACAGTGAAACCAGTAAATGTTGCTCTTGACGTCACTCTCTAAAGTGCGTTTCCTACAACAATCAGTGGCAGAATCAGACAAATTCTAAACTCACTCCACGATTGATGTTAAACATACCTGTGCACAAGTTCTCAGCCTGCATCTGATCATCTCAGCGATCTACCTGCTTTTAAATGCAAATGCTGATCACCTGTCTCCCTAACAAGCCAGCTGCGCTCTGTCACAGCATCTTCCATATATGGGCAAGAGGAAGAGGGCGCAGCAGCACACATTCAGGGGAAACAATATGCCCCGGCTACATA
>NW_015121922.1:0-971 GCF_001443285.1 Poecilia latipinna
GCTGGTGTAACATAAGTATCTTAAAGTATTGTCAAATGTATCATATAATATATATGATTTGAGTAACCATTGAAATGCAATGGCCAAATCACAGGTCAATGAAATTCAATCCGAGACCGACGACTTCGCACATGTGGTTCTCACTCATGGTTCAAAATAACAAAAACATGAAGAAAGTTGTTAATTCTTTATTTCTAAAATGAATTCAATTTTCATACTAAGGATTTTAATTTACACTGAAAAATTCAGAGAAGTAATAATTTTATGTAAGCAAAACATGAATAGTCACACGAAATATGTATTCTTCCCACAATGCATTGTGAGATCTGATTCAGCGCTGTGAGATTACTCACTGCCTCTGTCTTGGACCCGTTGCTATGGTAATTAATGATCTGCACCTGGGCTGGCTCTCTCTGTCAGACAGGCTGGTTTCTATACTTGTGAGACACTTAACGTCGGTCTCCAGGACCCTGACAAAAAACTATAAGCCCTAGGAAAATTTGGAAAACATTTTACGGGAGCAGGCATGTGTATCTATTTCATGACCAACTTTGAAATCAATAGGCCGCTATTTGTGCCTGTGAGGGGGATTTAAAGAGAGTTTTGGAGTCAGACCTCCACTGTCCTGTGTGTGTGTGTTTCAGAGAGAAATCTTAGTGATGCTGCGAGTTCCTCAGATTAAAGTTTTTTTCATTTTTTTTAATTTATGTCGTCATTTTATCTCAGAATCCCACTAAAAGTAATAGCTCCAATGCCGGGATTGAGACACACGTTTTGATCCCACTTTTGTGGAGTTTCTCGCAGCGGTACGAGCCGCATTAACGGTAATGGAAGAAGATGTTATAATAATAATAATAATATAGAGACGTTCTATTGGGTGTAGAACAATAGGTGCCTGCCATGCAATGCATGGAGGCAGTGACTGACCTGCGAAGCAGGTCAGTCACTGCTCTCCTTATGCATTGCTATGG
>NW_015121923.1:0-971 GCF_001443285.1 Poecilia latipinna
CCACAGAGGCTCCAACAACAACTACAGCTGCTCAAACTACAACCATAGCTTCTCCAACAACAACCACAGCTACTCCAACAACAACCACAGGATCTCCAACAACAACAACAGCTGCTCCAACTACAACTACAGCTGCAGCGACCACAACCACCGAGGCTCAATCAACAGCAACAGCTGCTCCAACTACAACCACAGCTTCTCTAACAACAACAGCTGCTCCAACTACAACCACATCTGCTCAGACATCAACCACAGCAGTTCCGACAACGACAGCAGCCTCAACTAGAACCACAGCTGCTCAGACATCAACAACAGCTGCTCTGAAAACAACAACAGCTGCTCCAACTACAACCACAGCTTCTCCAACAACACCCACAGCTGCGTCAACTACAACCACAGCTGTTAAATCAACAACCAATGCTGCAGCGACCACAACCACAGAGGCTCCAACAACAACGACAGCTGCTCAAACAACAACCACAGCTTCTGAAACAACAACCACAGCTGCTCCACCAACAACCACAGGATCTCCAACAACAACCACAGCTGCTCAGACATCAACCACAGCTGCTCAGTCATCAACCACAGCTGCTCAGAAATCAACCACAACGGCTCCGACAACAACCACAGGTTCTCCGACAACCACAGCTGCAGCGACCACAACCACAGAGGCTCCATCAACAACAACAGCTGCTCCAACTACAGCAACAGCTGCTTCAACAACAAGCACAGCGACTCCAACAACAACAACAACAGTTGCTTCAACTACAACCACAGCTTCTCCAACAACAAACACAGCTGCTCCAACAACAACCACAGGATCTCCAACTACAACCACAGCTGCTCCAACAACAACCACAGCTGCTCAGACATCAACCACAGCTGCTCAGTCATCAACCTCAGCTGCTCAGAAATCAACCACAGCGGCTCCGACAACAACCACAGGTTATCCGACAACAGCGGCGGCTGCG
>NW_015121924.1:0-970 GCF_001443285.1 Poecilia latipinna
GCATCATGCGTGCTTCTTGGGGTGCATGCTCTTTCAAATCCAACTTAGACAGAGAAAAAAAAGTGTATATATATTATATATATATATATAATTTGCAATCATTTTAAATGAAACCAACCTGACAGCAGTCAGCAAACACTTGTGGATGCTGGTTAGTTTTTGTTTGACCGAGCCAGTAAAGTTTCAGCTATAGCGGGTTGATTTAAAAAATCTCAGCTCCTTATAAATAAAACCTCCACATCATAGTGCACTGGATCTTTGATGGGAACCAGTCATGAACTTGAACTTGAATGAGCTCAGTCGTTTGTGTGTGTGTGTGTGTATTTTTTTTTCTGGCCTGTGTAGCAGATTGTCCTCGAACCAGCTGACTTTGATTGTGCTACGCTAATAAGTAGGATCAAAATGTACTGTGCATAGTTGCGTCTGAATGGGGGCTGGATGGTTGGACTGGAGTTAAATTAACCTGAACTGCATTTGGCTAAATTGGAATCTCTATTGCTGCTTATGGATTGCATGTTGGTAGAGTTCTCGTGGAGTCGCATCTGCTGTAGTCGCGATTTAAGTCATCGACGTGAATTAAACCTGTTGGTTTAACTTTCTTTTTTTCCTTCCAAACTTCATATTATTAATTCTGCTTCGGGGCTTTTTTTTTTTTTTTGGGGTGTGTTTGCGGGCGCGCGGCCGCCCGTGTATGTGTGTGTTTTAGCTGCTGTGATTCAGCATAATTGCAAAGCAACACGTTCTTTTTTTTTCTTTTATTCGAACAGATGGCGCTTTACAAAGTGGTCAAAGTAGGCCGAAATTAAGACTATAAATAGGAGGAGGATGGAAATAACCTTTTGTCGCGTTGATGCCGTTTTGTTTGATGTTTTATCGCACGCTTCTGTAGGAATAAGTGGTTTGCATTCTTGTTGAGCACGCAGACTTGGGGGACTTGTTATCCGTTGCGGGCCGGTTCTCTGCAGCACCA
>NW_015121925.1:0-970 GCF_001443285.1 Poecilia latipinna
TACATAGATAGATAGATAGCATTTATTGTCACTGAACAGAATTCAACGAAATTTCCATTGCAGCTCCCGTGCAAAAGGTCAAATATATACAGTATAAATAAGCAAACACACAATAATAATAATAACAATATATACAACTAAATTAACTAAAGGCACTCAACCATGCCAAAGAAGTAGCAGCAGGTCCAATTATGGCAAAGTACAGATAATGTGACAGTGCAAAGTGCAGAACAATATGGCTGTGTGGGGGTGGGGAATATGTATGTGTGACTGCGAGGTTATGATATGTGTGGGAGGGGGGGACGGCAGGGAGTAATGGCTCTGACGGCTGTGGGGAAGAAACTGTTTCTCAGTCTATTTGTTGTAGTCCGTATATTCCTGTACCTCTTGCCTGATGGCAGCGGCACAAACAATCTGTGACCCGGGTGGCTGGAATCCATCGCTATGGATCCAGCTCTCTTCTTGACCCGGTCTGTGTAAATGGAGTCCAGGTCTGGGAGGGGGCATCCCACAATGCCTTGTGCTGTTCTCACCACCCGTGTCAGTTGTTTCCTCTCCAGTGCTGTGCAGCTACCATACCACACAGTCATGTTGAGGCAGAGGATGCTCTCGATCATCGCCCTGTAAAAGTTCACGAGCAGCCGTGAGGAAAGTCCAGCCCGTCTCAGTTTCCTGAGGAAGAAAAGCCTTTGTTGTGTTTTCTTCACCAGGTGGGAGGTGTTTGTGTTCCAGGAGAAGTCAGACGTGATGTGGAGGCCCAGGAACTTGATGTTGTCCACACGTTCCACCACTTCTCCATCTATGAGAAGGGGAGTGTGAGCCGACCTCCTGGACCTTCTGTAATCCACAATGACCTCCTTGGTCTTCCCTGTGTTCAGCACCAAGTTGTTGGCTGAACACCACTGAGTGAGCTGCAGAATCTCCTCTCTGTAGTGGGTCTCGTTGTTGTCTGAAATGAGACCCACTACTG
>NW_015121926.1:0-970 GCF_001443285.1 Poecilia latipinna
CAGTAGTGGGTCTCATTTCAGACAACAACGAGACCCACTACAGAGAGGAGATTCTGCAGCTCACTCAGTGGTGTTCAGCCAACAACTTGGTGCTGAACACAGGGAAGACCAAGGAGGTCATTGTGGATTACAGAAGGTCCAGGAGGTCGGCTCACACTCCCCTTCTCATAGATGGAGAAGTGGTGGAACGTGTGGACAACATCAAGTTCCTGGGCCTCCACATCACGTCTGACTTCTCCTGGAACACAAACACCTCCCACCTGGTGAAGAAAACACAACAAAGGCTTTTCTTCCTCAGGAAACTGAGACGGGCTGGACTTTCCTCACGGCTGCTCGTGAACTTTTACAGGGCGATGATCGAGAGCATCCTCTGCCTCAACATGACTGTGTGGTATGGTAGCTGCACAGCACTGGAGAGGAAACAACTGACACGGGTGGTGAGAACAGCACAAGGCATTGTGGGATGCCCCCTCCCAGACCTGGACTCCATTTACACAGACCGGGTCAAGAAGAGAGCTGGATCCATAGCGATGGATTCCAGCCACCCGGGTCACAGATTGTTTGTGCCGCTGCCATCAGGCAAGAGGTACAGGAATATACGGACTACAACAAATAGACTGAGAAACAGTTTCTTCCCCACAGCCGTCAGAGCCATTACTCCCTGCCGTCCCCCCCTCCCACACATATCATAACCTCGCAGTCACACATACATATTCCCCACCCCCACACAGCCATATTGTTCTGCACTTTGCACTGTCACATTATCTGTACTTTGCCATAATTGGACCTGCTGCTACTTCTTTGGCATGGTTGAGTGCCT
Source organism: Poecilia latipinna (assembly GCF_001443285.1). Taxonomy (NCBI): domain Eukaryota; kingdom Metazoa; phylum Chordata; class Actinopteri; order Cyprinodontiformes; family Poeciliidae; genus Poecilia; species Poecilia latipinna. The sequence goes on from NW_015121926.1 coordinate 821, forward strand.
TTAGTTAATTTAGTTGTATATATTGTTATTATTATTATTGTGTGTTTGCTTATTTATACTGTATATATTTGACCTTTTGCACGGGAGCTGCAATGGAAATTTCGTTGAATTCTGTTCAGTGACAATAAATGCTATCTATCTATCTATGTA
>NW_015121927.1:0-970 GCF_001443285.1 Poecilia latipinna
ATGTTTCTGTCAGGATCCATCAGAGACTCAGACCAGAACCAGAACCAGAACCAGGACCCAGCTGTGTGTCCTTTAAGAGCGACTGGTCAAAGGGTTTGATCACTGAATTTAAATCTCCTGGATCTCCACCATCAGAGAGGTGAGCTGTTTCTAACTGCTGATCTGTTTATATCTGTCATTGTGGCCAAGAGACAATACCAAGTGTTACTGCCCCCTACTGGAAAGTTATTGAGAACACAATTATTACTGATGAATTACAGGAACCAAAATATTTAACCCGAAACAACAAATTCTTCTGCTCTATTCTCTAAATTAAAAATGAGAAAACAAAAAAAAATCCACAATCAGGATACATTTACATAAATTATCCTAACATGACATTTGAACCACAAACATTTCACTGCATTTTATTCTGTTTTGCATCATCTTAAATTCTCCAAATGAAACGGACACATTTATTATATTCAATATTCATATTAACAGAGACACAAAGGCAGAAGTGAATTTAATCTTTAGGTTGATATTTGGATCATTCTCTAAATCTGACCACACACAGATTAAAGCTGAAAGTAAAATGTTTCTATGAATTTCATGATTCTAGTTTCATCTCTGAGGTTCAAACATCATCCAACATGGCGGATTATCAACGATTTCTGCCGTTAATATAAATAATCTCTAATGTGAATCTTATTTAGCAGTGGCCTGCATTATCTCTTAACGGACCATCTGGTTCTGAATGAAGCTCCATCAGATCCTCCTTGGATGGTCAGAGTGGAAACGACTCCTGGTTCTTCTCCATGTCAGAGCTCAACACTAAGATCATCAAACTTCTCAGTTATTTAAACCAACATGTTTGTCTGAGAATCAGATCTTTCTGCTCTTTAAACAAGGCTGGAATTTATTCAGGAGGATCAATGATCAGGAACATGTTGGAGGATTGGACCGGTTCTGATGGGAATCATTTAGAACA
>NW_015121928.1:0-969 GCF_001443285.1 Poecilia latipinna
GTCCAGAGGCGGGTCCTGACTCTGAGACTGGTCCTGACTCTGAGACTGGTCCTGACTCTGAGACAGGTCCTGAGTCGGACGCGGGTCCAGAGGCGGGTCCTGACTCTGAGACTGGTCCTGACTCTGAGATTGGTCCTGACTCTGAGACAGGTCCTGACTCGGACATGGGTCCAGAGGCGGGTCCTGACTCTGAGACTGGTCCTGACTCTGAGACTGGTCCTGACTCGGACGTGGGTCCTGAGGCGGGTCCTGACTCGGAGACGGGTCCTGACTCGGTGACAGGTCCTGACTCTGTGACAGGTCTTGACTCTGAGACTGGTCCTGACTCTGAGACGGGTCCTGACTCTGAGACGGGTCCTGATTCTGAGACGGGTCCTGACTCTGAGACGGGTCCTGACTCGGAGACTGGTCCTGACTCGGAGGCGGGTCCTGACTCGGAGGCGGGTCCTGACTCGGAGGCTGGTCCTGACTCGGAGGCGGGTCCTGACTCTGAGACGGGTCCTGACTCGGAGGCGGGTCCTGACTTGGAGACATGTCCTGACTTTGAGACTGGTCCTGACTCGGAGGTGGGTCCTGACTCAGACATCTGTCCAGACTCGAGGCAGGTCCTGACTCTGAGACAGGTCCTGACTCAGAGACCTGTCCTGACTCAGAGACCTGTCCTGACTCTGAGACAGGTCCTGACTCTGAGAAAGGTCCTAACTCTGAGACAGGTCCTAACTCTGAGACAGGTCCTGACTCTGAGACAGGTCCTGACTCAGAGGCGGATCCAGACTCAGAGACTGGTCCTGAATCGGAGGCGGGTCCTGACTCGGAGACTGGTCCTGACTCGGAGGTGGGTCCTGACTCTGAGACAGGTCCTGACTCTGAGACGGGTCCTGACTCTGACATGGGTCCTGACTCGGAGGCGGGTCCTGACTCGGAGACGGGACCTGCCTCGGAAACGGGTCCAGTGTCGATGACGGGGGC
>NW_015121929.1:0-969 GCF_001443285.1 Poecilia latipinna
AAAAAACTTTGAGTCCGGTTTTTTTTTTCTTCACCGCTCTGTGTTTTACCTTATCACAGTTGCTAAGCAACATAACGCCGAGATGGAGGCTAGGCAGCTAGCCAAAGGCTACAGCTTCTCTCTTTTGGTCATCCATATTCGTGGCCTTCGAAGGACCCGTCTTCCGTAGATCGGGCCGTTTCTCACATAGACATGATAAAAGGACAGACGCCTAATGGACCGCTCTCGTCTTATCAATACATATTTATATAAATATAAACATAAATAAATAATGATTAATACTGAATAATATTAGGCTATACATGTTTAGCACACGCACACACACATAGGTTTTTTCATGTTTTCCAGCCGACGAGTTCTAGTTTAAGAGTGATTGGGTCCAAAATCCGATGCGAAATTCATCCGTGCTGTGCAGTGAATCTGTCTCTCCTTAAAGACATTTCTCCCTTCTTCCTCACATCGTGTCTTTAGGAAACCTTCAAAACAAAAACGGGCGATTTGGGAGGTATCTTACTTTTGACAGAGTGAAAGAAATAAATAATAGCCATTGCCACTTGTGTAAACTTTGCTGGTGAATGTTATAACAGTAATATTATCATTTTTATAATATATATTATATTGTTTCATTTCTATAGTAGGCTCTTGTATCAGATACATGTTAGAGAATAAACTTTTTAAGATAATCTCGGTTAGCTTTCAGAGCGGGGGCTTAACACCAAGCACTATAGCGCTATACCAGCTAGCATTAGCTGGTATTTCGCCAATGGACATAAATACAGTAAAGTAATATTCTAATCACAAAATATACACAATATTATGTCCATCTTACTTGCGAAAAGTTGTCTGTTGAGCCCTCACGTCAATAGTCTGTCAATCTGATCAACAATATCCCGCAGTGCTGAGGCATCTTCTGCTGTTTTGGTCGAGCAAAGCAGGAGGGTCTTTTGTTTGCGTCCCTTTCTTTGTTTG
>NW_015121930.1:0-969 GCF_001443285.1 Poecilia latipinna
AATATAATGAATATTTGCAAATTTATACTGATGGGTCGAAAGACCCCAAAAGTGAAGCAACCAGTATAGCCGTAGTGATTCCTGAATTAAAGATTAGTATTTAAAAAAAACCCATCTGATTATTTGAGTGTATTCGCGGTAGAACTAGGTGCTATTTTAGTAGCTTTAGAATAGGTGGAGGAAACTAATAGGAATAAAATAATAGTTTGTAGTGACTCTCTGTCTGCGTTGATGAGTATCGGAAAGGGACGTACAAAAAATCATCAAAATATTTTATATGAGATTATGGCGGTTCATCATAGGATATGTGAACAAAATAAAAATGTTGTATTATTCTGGACTCCTGCTCATGTAGGTATTATGGGGAATGAAAGAGCGGACAGGCTGGCTAAGGAGACAATTAAAAAAGATGATATTGATATGCAAATAAAGTTATCTAAATCTGAAGGCAAAAGTATAATTTGGAAAGAAAGCAAGAAGATATGGGAAGCTAAGTGGGTAAATGAAATAAATGGAAGACATTTATTTAGGATACAAAATACAGTCGATGTAGAAAGGATCAGAGGATTAAACAGGAGGGAAGAGATAATTATAAATAGAATAAGAACTGGGCATAGTTTCCTAAACGGAACTCTTTCTAAGATGGGGAAACACCTTACTGGTTTATGTAGATGGTGTGATGATGTAGAAACAGTGGAAGATGTTTTGATTAAATGTAGGAAATACGCAAGTCAAAGAAGATTATTAAAAACAGAACTAGGTGTTAGTAGGGAATTGAAATTTGAGAAGGTGATCGATCAGCTGAATAGTATTGAGGGGAAAAAGAAGATTTTTCGTTTTTTTAAAAACACTGGGATTTTTAAGAGAATTTGAGGTGTCGGTGGTAGGAGTCAATAGAGGGCAGTAGTGCAACGTAAATGGATGCAAGCTGCCGTTAAAATCTAAAGAAGAAGAAGAAGAAGAAGAAGA
>NW_015121931.1:0-969 GCF_001443285.1 Poecilia latipinna
CTACACTTTCTTGTTTCTTCTTCGCTTTTGTCTTTGTTGTTAAATTCGTTTTCGCTTTCTTCGCTTTTGTTTTTCTCTTCTCTTCTTCACTTCTTTTTGTTTCTTCGTCACTTTTGTTTTCTTCATTTCTGAAGAAAACAAAAGAAGAAAGCTGTGATTTCTTTTTGTCGTTGCTTCTTCATTTCGGATCTTTGTCCTGTGTTTATCAACTAAAAAGTCCACATGATCATTCCTCCACCACCGTGCCTCATGGATGAGTTCTTTAGTGCTACTTTTTCTGTCTTTAGCTTCAGATGATTCCTCGGATGATGAGTCGCTACAAGAGAAGAAGAAACCAGCAGCAAAAGACAAAACGGATTCTTCTCCTCCCAAATCTGACGCCTCAGAGGACAGGAAGTCGGCTGACGACTCCGATAACGAGCCGCTGGTGAAAACATCCAGACCTTCAGCCAGATCAGCGAAGAAGAAACCAGCAGTCAGGAAGAAGAAAGGTGGGATTTCTTTTCTACGTTGTTTCAGATCACCGTCATGTTTTTATAAGCTAAAAAATGCCAAAGCATCATACCTCCACCACCTAACCTCACAAATTTTTCTCTTTAGCTTCAGATGACTCCTCGGACAACGAGTTGCTAAAAGAGAAGAGGAAACCAGCAGGCAGGAAGAAGAAAGGTGATAAAACTGATAAAGTCAGAAGTTGCTTTTGAAATGTGGGTCACCAGAATAAACTAGAAAAATAAACAGTTATTTTCTGACTCATTTTGCAAGAAGCAGATGATATCTGCCATGTTTGCTTAAAGGCACAAAGCTACTGCTGCAAACTGTAGAGCAACTTTCTGGAGAAAAACATTTTTATTAAACTCTTTAAGACAAAAAAACGAGGAAATCATCAAAATGATCAGTCATCTAAAAAATAATGGCTTGTGACTGCAAGCTGTTCAGGAGCGGTGGCAAGACATCATTCCTCCACCA
>NW_015121932.1:0-969 GCF_001443285.1 Poecilia latipinna
TTCTCTGCTTGTGTCTGGCTCTTTATGCAAATATCTGGTGTAATGCAGCTTTTTTTTTTAATTTCTGTGCTGTTCTTTCACCCAGATCCATAACTGTTTATCTATGGGTGTTGCTGTTGGCTTGGGGAAGGTGAAACTCTTTCATGTCCAGAAGCCTTGCATTGGTGTTCTAATAAACAAGGACCTTGCCACTGGCTACAGCTCTGGTCTCCACCAGCATTTCACAGAGGTGTCAGGAGGAAATGGTTGGTTGGGGGAGTTTTCAATTTCCCAAAATGATTCCATGGGCTTCATGAAGTGGCTAAAGAGCCTGAAAGAACATCCAGATGTTGTTTCGTACTCCCTTCGATCTCTCTATCATCTCATGCCGAATGAGCTCCTAAAGGCAGCAGTGAAAGCTGCTATTGAGCAGTATTTGAAGGACAATGCTTTGAAGAAATCACCCGAAGAGCCACACTGTGAGGGATCTACTCCTGATTTGTCCTCTAACTGTTGCCCTCTGCACGCCTCAAGGGGAACTCTAGCAGTGAGCATTGTTCAAGGCTGGAATCTATATGGAGATGTCATTGGAAAAACTGATGGGTGGGTTGAAGCAAAGGTAAAAAAAAAAACAAAGACCTTATGGAACCTGATGAGCACACCTTTTATATGGCTCCTCTTTTGTTCACAGCTATGCCAAGATCTACTATGGTTCCATACAACGCAAGACCCAAGTCATCGAATCCAATAATCCGTGGTGGAATGCTTGGTTTCTTTTTGGCAAGGTCAGTAAACCAGCAGCCACAATAACAAGAAAAGAGCACCTCCCTTTAGGCCCGACTCGTTCTTGTTTCGGTTCTCAGAACCAACCTGGGTGTCTGTGGACATGCGGCTCCCACACTCACTGCTCTGCTTAACCTGTTGTTGAGACAGGAAGTGCTGACCCTCTCTTATTGCTTTTTCAAATAAATCATAAGCATAAAAACTTGG
>NW_015121933.1:0-968 GCF_001443285.1 Poecilia latipinna
ATTTGTATTATTTGCATTCAGTTTTAGAGTATATCATGACGTTTAGAGAAATGTTAATTCAACAATTGCAAGGTACTGTGACTTAGTTGGTCAAAGTACCTGTCTTGTAAACAGGAGATCCTGGGTTCAAATCCCAGCATTACCTGTGAATGATGAGGCCTTATGACGTCATACTGCTATTTGTATTATTTGCATTCAGTTTTAGAGTATATCATGACGTTTAGAGAAATGTTAATTCAACAATTGCAAGGTACTGTGACTTAGTTGGTCAAAGTACCTGTCTTGTAAACAGGAGATCCTTGGTTCAAATCCCAGCAGTACCTTTGAAATATGTTGCCTTATTACGTCATATTGCTATTTGCATTGAGTTTTAGAGTATATCATGACATTTAGAGAAATGTGAATTCAACAATTGCAAGGTACTGTGGCTTAGTTGGTCAAAGTGCCTGTCTCGTAAACAGGAGATCCTGGCTTCAAATCCCAGCAGTACCTTTGAAATATGTTGCCTTATTACGTCATATTGCTATTTGCATTGAGTTTTAGAGTATATCATGACATTTAGAGAAATGTGATTTCAACAACTGCACGGTACTGTGGCTTAGTTTGTCAAAGTGCCTGTCTAGAAAACAGGAGATCCTGGGTTCAAATCCCAGCAGTACCTTTGAATGATGCGGCCTTATGACGTCATACTGCTATTTGTATTATTTGCATTCAGTTTTAGAGTATATCATGATATTTAAAGAAATGTGAATTCAACAATTGCAAGGTACTGTGACTTAGTTGGTCAAAGTACCAGTCTTGTAAACTGGAGATCCTGGGTTCAAATCCCAGCAGTACCTTTGAAAGATGNGGCCNTATGACATCATACTGNTATTTGTATTATTTGCGTTCAGTTTTGCAGTATATCGTGACATTTAGAGAAAGTGTGATTTCAACAACTGCAAGGTACTGTGGATTAGTTGGTCAAA
>NW_015121934.1:0-967 GCF_001443285.1 Poecilia latipinna
TCATCTATAAGCCTTGCTTAATCCATTTTTACTGTCACTCTTACTGCTGTATAAAATACCCTATTTAAAATAAACAAGCATCACTTAGCCTGGTGGGAGGGGCAAGTTAAGCCTGGTGGCCCACCAGGCTTATAATTCACTGGGGGAAACCAGATTAAGAAGTTTGGAGCGTTTACTGCATGTATACACTGTTTTGTTGTTTTGTTGTTGTTGTTTTTTTTAATAAAAACACTTCATGACCTTATAGACGAATTTAAAGAGTCAAATTCTTAAAAAATATATAACTCATAGGGAGCAAAATAAAACTACCAAATGTATACAAAAATGGAAATTTAAAATATCTGTAACATTGTGCTTGTAGATTTCCTCTTTTCTTGTTGCTTTCCCTCGAAGCTGCAACTTATGTTTAGAGTCGTTCCTGATCAGTAGCTAGATTTTAAGGCTTTCTATGAAGCGTTTTTAAAGTTTTATAATTTTTATTTTGAGTTGGTATATCCAGCAGATTTACGATGTCTGAAAGAATTAAAAACAGAATTCAGCAGAAACCTGACAACTGACTTCAGACACGCACCGTTAGCTGCTCATCTGCTAGTGGATCCTTGGAGCAAAAAGATCATGTTTTGTTTGTTAAGCTGTCACTTTTGGATTTATTTTTAAAAGGTTACCTTTTCTTTTTCTCATTACTGACGTATCTTTGAAGTTCAACTTGCTGTTTCTGCTTTATCTCCTAAATTCTTAGGTCATAATTATTCTTAAAGATTTTAAATGATACTTAGTTCTGAACTGCCTGGATCTATCCCATAAATTTCCCCAAAATCTCTCAAAACTTTGTGTTAATAATGTGATAAATTGTAGGACAATTTAACAGGGTGTTTTTTTTTTTCTTTTTTTTGTTTCCATGTCTGCTGCGGCGGACAGACTGGATGGCAAATCAGCAGCTCCTGTGATGTTTTGATGAGTTTACAGA
>NW_015121935.1:0-967 GCF_001443285.1 Poecilia latipinna
AGGGAGTCTTTAGGGATTTCTCTGCATCTTTGCTCTTTTCACAATTACTCAAGAACAAGGTCGCGGATACAAGCGGCCGATATGGGTTTTCTCCGTAGGGTGTCTGGGCTCTGCCTTAGAGATAGGGTGAGAAGCTCGGTCATCTGGGAGGGACTCAGAGTTGAGCCGCTGCTCCGTCACGTTGAGAGGAGCCAGTTGAAGTGGCTCGGGCATCTGGTTAGGATGCCTCCTGGACGCCTCCCTGGTGAGGTGTTCCAGAGACATCCCACCGAGAGGAGGTCCGGGGGAAGACCCAGGACACGCTGGAGGAACCATGTTTCTCGGTGTGCCTGGGAACGTCATGGGATTCTCCCGGAGGAGCTGGAACAAGTGACTGGGGAGAGGGAAGTCTGGGCCTCCCTTCTTAAGCTGCTACCCCCGCAACCCGACCCCAGATAAGCGAAAGAAAATGGATGGATGAACAATTACTCAACAAAAACAATATATTTGTTGCTGACAGAAATTCAAAAACTCTTTATAAAATTAAAAACAGCCTCTTGTCTGGACTGGAGACGGTCCACACAGTTTTACCTTAACTTGCGTTTAAATTACAGATATCCGTTACCACATCCCTCCTGACCTGTCCTCTCCTAAGTGAAATTAAAGCTGCAGTGTGTAACTTTTATAAAAAAAAAAAATAAAAAAATAAAAAAATTTTAATATTTTTTATGTTGTGAAAATATGGCACAACATATCGTATTTTCCACACTATATGGCGCACCTAAAAACCTTCCATTTCCTCAAAAGCCGACAGTGCGCCTTATAATCCAGTGCGCCTTATATATGGACCAATATTGAGCCACAACAGGTCTAGCAACTACGGTAAGCAGCCGCCAACTTCATTTTCGCCCATAGAAGAAGAAGTTCACGGTGCATGTTGGGATAGTTGTCAGAACGCTGGTTTGTAATCTATTAATAAAGTTTGACT
>NW_015121936.1:0-967 GCF_001443285.1 Poecilia latipinna
TTTTCATGCAGTGAAATGTGCAGCATATCACCAGATTTTTTTTTCACCAAGGTCATTTCAAATTAAATAACAGCTGTGTGTGACTTCCTGTTTGTGATGAAAATATATATTTTTACCACAATGTGTGTGTACAATAAACATTACCTGATTTCTTTTTCAGAATGTTACAAACCAAAATCTCTACAACCTAAGCCGGTGTGGCTAAACGGTGTGAAAACACGTCGGCTGATCAAATCCAAACATTTTCTCCATTCAGAGTGATTTCCTGGACTTCTGCAAGCTTTTTAAATGTAAAAAAAAAAATCCATATTTGTACACACTTCATTTTACAAACCATTTTAATAAATCTTTAGTTCAGTTGAATTTATTTGTACAGCACCAATACCCTACAAATGTCTTCTCAAGGCACTTTACAAACAAAACATTCAATGTAACAATACAGGTAGTTACTTAACTCTGACATGGAATGTTGGGTCAAACCTTTTTTTTTTTTTCACAATCCTCTACTTTTACTTTGCAACATGATGCTTTAACATAACTAACTAAAATGCATTCTTCCCAGAAGGAAAATCAAAACAGGTCTTTATGACTCACCAACAACAAAATCTGCAGAATCTGATGCAGCCGGTTTGCGAGCCAAGACACAAACCTAAAACCACAACAAACAAGTGAAAACTGATAACAACAGAGCAAAACCAGAGTTATACAACCAACAGGAAAAAAGGAGCTAAAAGTGATGAAAGAAAGCAGCAAAAATGATAAGGAACCATTAACAAACACCACACACTTAATACTATATTTGTGGCATTGGACTAATTTGCGATGCCTGCTCCTTAATGGAGAGTAATGAGTTTATTGGTAGGTTCAGCTGTCGCTTCCTTTCCTCCAGCTGATCATTTCCTTTTAAATAGAACCAGAATTACTTTGAAATATAACATTTGCTAATATGACAGTACAAGCTGTTTTT
>NW_015121937.1:0-967 GCF_001443285.1 Poecilia latipinna
ATATCATTATCCCTTCTCCAGGTTTTCTTCATTCATGCAAAATAAGTTACATTGTTTTAGTGATTGTTTTTAAAACACAAAATCCACGAAAATTAAAGCAAAGCTGAAACTAACGAGTTACAGATGAGGCTGTCTACAATTATTGCATTATTAGATTCAGATCGTAGCATTGATACATATTCTTTTGTTGTAAACTATGAAGATAATAATAACAAGTTATCTTAGGTCCAGATGTTCATCTTTATGATGTTTAACCCTGGAGAGAAAAACCAGGTTTAATACAATTATTAGAGAAATCCATGTTTATAAATTACATTTCATTGGTAAAGAAAAATATTGCCTATATAGATAATCAGTAATTCCTCTTTCTGGTTATGTACATTTTAGACTAAAAATATTAAGAGAAATATGTATATTAATAATTCTGTATTAGTCATTAAAAAGTTTAAATAAATCAGTTATTACAAATATGATCAAGTTTTCTTTTTAAATCTTTCTTATATTTTAGTGTGCTTCTAAGATTTTCACTAAAAGAAGTTTTCCTCTCCATGTCTGTGAGTCTTAATATGTGTCCACTCTCTTCTTCTTACAGTACCAATACTAAAAGGATCTCTTGAGGTTCAAAATCCAGTGAACAACGAAATCAAAGTGTCATGTAGAAATAAAAGAATTGAACTTAACGGACCAAGCGAAAAACGGAAATACATCGCAAATCTTCATGGTTTTCCTGACAAGAAACTGAATCTGTCAAGCTGTGAATTTGCATTCACAGACCTGAGCTATTTAACATCCTACACAGTGGAGGTTTGTTTAAACCTCAGTTGGCTTCATGATTAGATCCCCGTTTTGTTGCTGAACTTCCTTTGGGTGAATCCTAACATGTCATTCTGTTGCTTTAGGTCGTTATTTCCAATGGATACTTTGAGAGCAAACCTTTGGAAACTTCAGCTGCTACTCTCTGTATGTG
>NW_015121938.1:0-967 GCF_001443285.1 Poecilia latipinna
GTTTAAACCCTTAAATCTCAGCCCCGGAAAATACAATGAAAAAACAACACATGGGCGTTCTGGTGCGAGTTAAGGGATTAAAGGACAAATTAGACAAACTGTAATTACAGCAATAGATGTAAATGTAACTAATTACGTTTCACCACGTATGGAAGAATATAAAGTTGTTCACATTGTGAAGTGCCTCTACTTTCTGTGTTATCCGTACAAGGAGCTTATAGTACAGTAAAATATTAATGGTTTTATTTGTTTCGGTTTGTGCAATGAGCCACTGACAATTTTCGTCATAGTACCGGCAAGAATTTAAAACTATGACCAATAACATTCCTGAAAAACTACTGGCTCGGTCAATGTGCAGGGCGGCGGCGGTGGCGAAGCCCAGTTCAAGGGTTGCATCCTGGGGGTATTTGTGGGGGTGCAGAGGGCCGTGAACGTGGAGCGACGACCTACTTGCGGTTCTGTTTTCATTTATAGACTTTACTTTTTCAACAGTTAAAGGATTATTGACTTAAAACATGCGCTTATATTTTGCTGAAGTTACTTATAAATTAATTTTGTCTTATTTAAAGTGTACAAAGTTTTTGCAGTTTACATGGACAGATTGTTGTAACTTTAGTTTTCCTTTCACTCTCAGCACCTTTTATTTTTTCCTTGACCTGAACTGCAGGATTTAGAAGAGCAGAGTCGCCTGATCGCCGCCTCAAGTCGACCTGCTAACTTGCCCACGCCTGACGGACAGTTCCTGGTGCTCAGCAGCAGCCAATCAGAGGAGAGCGACGTGGGGGAGGAGGGGAAGAAGCGGGGTGAGTCGGAAGCCTGACGGCTGGCGGTGCAGGCGGGATTTTCGGCTTCCAGGTGATTTACGTCTGGTGATCAAACAGCTGAGTAATCAGACTTGAAAACGGACAATATGATCTTAAAAACTCAATGCAACTCTATGCCAAGAGGAAATGAGAAACGGTTTTTA
>NW_015121939.1:0-966 GCF_001443285.1 Poecilia latipinna
TGGTAGTGAGGCGCAAAATTTGAATTTAGAATATGATTATAAAGAAAAGTAAGGTCATATTCAATAAATTAGAACATATGCCCTGATCAGTCTCTGCCAGATTAAAAGTGCCTTTAAAAAAAAAAAAAAAAAACAACAACAACGTTTAAACAGGTATTAGACCCTTCACAAGCCAACATGTTTTAAACAGTTTATTTTATTGGTCAAATTGCTATAGTAAGGAAAAACATCTACATAACTAGGTATAACTCAAGCAATGTTGCAGATGTATTGTGTTATAGAACAGAAACGGGTATCTAATTGCAAATGTTAGCTCCAATGTTAATTATTCTGTAATTGAATATTTAGATAGCTAACTGCTCATTTGCTCCAAGTTAATGGAAAAGGCAACGGTCAAGCTCAGAAGACTAATATAAGTTGGAGACTCAACAGATTTTCAAATGGCTTTTTTAGATTTTACTTATTATATGATGAAGTTCAAAACAATGACGTTCATCATTTTGAAGTCAATTAGAACATATGATTTCCTCTCGCTGATAAAAGACAAGACAGTTGGGATGATTGAGAAGGACTCATCAGGAGGTTTGTATGTGAATTCATGGAAGCTGGTTTTGATGAAAACTGGATGTGAAAGGTGTGGAGGAGGGTCTCACACAGGACACACTAAATTATATAAAAGTTTCCAAAGTTTACAGCTCATTGAAAATATTATTCATATCTTTGGAACTTCTTCACATTTGTTACATTGCAGCCAGAAAACAATAGATTTCATCTCACTATTCTATAAAATGACTAGATTTGTTGAGTGTCCTGTTATACTTCCAACTGAGCTGTGAATTTCTTCAGCTTCTCCAGTTACCTTTAAACTCCTGTTTGCTTCTCTGATCAATGCTCTTCTTGCCCTGGCCTCCTCTCTTACAATATTATTTCATACTTTCAAATGATGGACAGAACATCACTGTGTAA
>NW_015121940.1:0-966 GCF_001443285.1 Poecilia latipinna
CCGAGTTGATTTAAAACTTTAAATCCATAAGTTGGGAATTGAAGCTGAGAAGGAGATCAAATTAAAACAGCTCGATGTGGAAGCTCTGAGACTTTCACTAAGTCACCTCTAGGTTCATCTGTTCATTTATTCTTTTCTCCAATGTCAGTTGTGAGGTCAAGATTCCTAGATAATGTTTGTACTTTTAATCTTAAAAACCTTTCCTATTGTTGTATCTTAAATATTCAGATATACACAATTTATGATGTAAAACTTTCCAGTTGCAACAAAGTCTTATAACATCTAAAGTTTATATTTGCACTGATGAGATCAAGACCAAAATGTTTTTCCAAACATTTGCAGCTTAATTATAAAATGCTGCACAAAATATTAACAGAACTCAATCAATCAATCAACCAAATTTTATTTATATAGCACGTGACATTGAATAAACAGTGAGAAAGATTTTGAAAAAGAAAAAAGATTAAAAAAAGATAAAAACATTAAAATCCTCAACCCTTTTAGGACTTCAGTTTGTCATGATCCGTGTTTCTGTGTTTATTTTTGACTTATTTCTGTGTTTATTGTTATCCTGTTCCCTGAGTCTCTGTCTCTGCCTCGTCCCCGTTGATTGTTCCCAGGTGTGTCTCATCCCCTTGATTACCCCTGTGTGTATTTAGTCCCACCTGTTGTCTAGTATGTTCTTCGTCGGTTCCTTGTCTAACGTCGTGTGTACATCACTCCTTGTTTGACTCTCCAGTAGAACTGCTAAGTCCTGGATAGTGTCAGCTCTAGTTTCCAGTCTTCAGTGTATCAGTGCTACCGGTAATTAGCTTCGTGCTACTTCTCTGCCGTGCCTCCTGTATTGGACTGTTGAGCTTCCGTCATGAAACATCACTTTATTCATCATATCCTGGGTCTCAGCATCTCTCCTCACCACCTCAAACCACCACCTTATGACACAGTTAAGTCGTTTAACTGGGACTC
>NW_015121941.1:0-966 GCF_001443285.1 Poecilia latipinna
AATTAGTTACCAAGAAAAAAACAAAAAAAACCTGCTCATCTTTTAGCACCAAATTAATTATTGTTTATAAAACATAAGCTATTTTGAAATAGTGTTTATCTGCTTAGAAACAAGAAATTTACAATTGTTTAATGTCGCAAAAGTAAGAATCAGATGTTTGCTTTGTGGCACTTGGCTACCGGAAAACGTGTTCATCTCTTAGCAACAGATCAACAACAATTATTGTTATTGTTCAAAAACATTACATTTCTTCTGCTCTTTTGAAATATTTTACATTACTTAGTGCTTAACAAAAATTGTGCAGTTGGTGAATTTTGCAGAAGAATATATATTTTTTGTCATTGGTGGTAAATATATTACAAAACAGACATTCGTCACAAAAGTAAAAATCAGATGTTTTCTTCGTGGCACTTGATTACCGTGGTCGTCTCTTAGCAAAAGATTAACAACAAATGTCATTGTTCAAAAAACATTACATTTCTTCTGCTCTTTTGAAATACTATTTATCTTACACAACTTACTACTTAGCACTAATTGGTCAGTTGGGGAATTTTGCAAGTGATTTTTTTTTTGTAATTGGTAGTAAATTATTATAAAACAGACATTCGTCACAAAAGTAAAAATCTGATTTACACTTCGTGGCAGTTCGTTACCAGAAACAATAAGCTCATCCTTTAGCACCACATTAATTTTTGTTTATGAAACATAAGCAATTTTTAAATACTGTTTATCTGCTTAGAAACAAGAAATTTACAATTGTTTAATGTCGCAAAAGTAAAAATCCAATGTTTGCTTCGTGGTCACCGGAAAATGTGGTCGTCTCTTAGCAACAGATTAACAACAAATATTGTTGCAGTTCAAAAAACAATACATTTCTTCTGCTCTTTTGAAATACTATTTATCTTACACAACTTACTACTTAGCACTAATTGGTCAGTTGGGGAATTTTGCAAGTGATTTTTTTTT
>NW_015121942.1:0-966 GCF_001443285.1 Poecilia latipinna
ATTATTATAAAACAGACATTCGTCACAAAAGTAAAAATCTGATTTACACTTCGTGGCAGTTCGTTACCAGAAACAATAAGCTCATCTTTTAGCACCACATTAATTTTTGTTTATGAAACATAAGCAATTTTTAAATACTGTTTATCTGCTTAGAAACAAGAAATTTACAATTGTTTAATGTCGCAAAAGTAAAAATCCAATGTTTGCTTCATGGCACTTGGTCACTGGAAAATGTGGTCGTCTCTTAGCAACAGATTAACAACAAATATTGTTGCAGTTCAAAAAACAATACATTTCTTCTGCTCTTTTGAAATACTATTTATCTTACACAACTTACTACTTAACACAAATTGTGCAGTTGGGGAATTTTGCAGAAAAAAAAAATATATATATTTTTGTCACTGGTGGTAAATATATTATAAAACAGACATTCGTCACAAAAGTAAAAATCAGATGTTTGCTTCGTGGCACTTGATTACCGTGGTCGTCTCTTAGCAACAGATTAACAACAAATGTCATTGTTCAAAAAACATTACATTTCTTCTGCTCTTTTGAAATACTATTTATCTTACACAACTTACTACTTAACACAAATTGGTCAGTTGGGGAATTTTGCAAGTGATTTTTTTTTTGTAATTGGTAGTAAATTGTTATAAAACAGACATTCGTCACAAAAGTAAAAATCTGATTTACACTTTGTGGCAGTTTGTTACTAGAAAACGTGGTCGTCTCTTAGCAACAGATTAAAAACAAATATTGTTACAGTTTATAAAACATTACATTTTTTCTGCTGTTTTTAAATACTACTTAAGAGTTGTTCAGTTGGGGAATTTTGCAAGGTTTTCTTTTTTTTTTGCAAGGGATTTCAATGCTCTTCTATGCACTGCTATGGCAGGCCCCAACTATATGTAGAAAAAAAAATAAGCATTCATAATTCAAAATCAGTTTTTGCTGCTGAATTGTTGA
>NW_015121943.1:0-966 GCF_001443285.1 Poecilia latipinna
CAATATCCAGAGGCAGCTCTATGGAGCACTGAAGGATGAGTTGTTTTTGTTGAGCTGAGAGAATGAGAGTCAAGCCAAGAGGCAAACCTTGGAGATCTGCATCGGAGGCCATCTTTCAGACATCCATCGCTGCTGTCTGTCCATGAGTCCTCTGGTTGCCCAGACGTTGCACGTTAAGCTAACGCTGATGTTTGTTTTCCAACTACAGTCATATTTAATCAATAGGGGTGCTCAATTACGGTCGCGGAAGGTTTTGAGTTGATCTCGGCAGAAGGTGACCAACTGAACGTAGTCCAAGAGGTAATTAAGCCATTTCATTCCAGTGTTTTGTCCCTGTGGCACATTTTAAAACTGCAGGACAAGCGGTTTAACAGTAAGTTTGACAGCCTTGCAACCTAACAGAGCTCTGTGGTTCCTCCTGTCAATCTGCAACTTCTCATACTGTGGTCATCAAACCAAAGTTCAGATCTACCATAACTGACTGACACAGGTGATCGCCACCAGGTCAAAAGTACAGCTTGTTGGCGCAGCACATTCATTAATGTTTCCATCATGTATGTTTTCAGATGCTAAGCTGCCACAGCAGACTATCCTGCAGGCCTCTGGTCTCAGTGTTTCCAGTGATCTCACAGCTTCAGGATAACCAAAGACCTTCACCTTTCTGGAGCAGGAACACCCAGCCACATGCACTGGTGACACATTCATTTTAAAAAATGTGGCTGTTCTTATAGCATTCATATGCAAGAATGAATGGCCCTCTAATTGTCTGTATTTTACAGTTTTGAATAAACAAAATGTTTATTATGAAATCTGTGTTCCTTCTAATCTGTGTAGTTCTAATGTATTTAAATCTCATGTTTTCACATCCCAGAGACAATAAAATGGATCGTTTGTTTGTGGCTTAAAACAAAGTAATCTTAATACAACAAAGCTACAAAAATAGAACACAGATTGAAAGTTTTGGAC
>NW_015121944.1:0-966 GCF_001443285.1 Poecilia latipinna
AGTTTTAGTCTAAAAACCAGTTTAACTCGGCACATGAGGATTCACACTCGTGAAAAGCAGTTTTCATGTGTGACCTGTGGAATAAGTTTTACTGGAAAACGGAGTTTAACTCTGCATATGAAGATTCACACTCGTGAAAAGCAGTTTTTATGTGTGACCTGTGGAAAAGGTTTTAGTGATAGACGGAGTTTAACTCTGCACATGATTATTCACACTGGTAAAATGCCGTTTTTATGTGTGACCTGTGGAAAAAATTTTAATACAAAACGGAATTTAACTCAGCACATGAGGATTCACACAGTTGAAAAGCCGTTTTCATGTGTGACCTGTGGTAAAAGTTTTCATCACAAGGTTAGTTTAACTCTGCACATGATGGTTCACACTGGTGAAAAGCCATTTTCATGTGGGACCTGTGGAAACATTTTTAAAGATAAAATTAGTTTAGCTCTGCATATTATGACTCACACAGTAGAAGAGCCGTAGAATTGTTTTCCATGTGTGTCCTATGTTGAGTTTCCCTATAAATTGATTTGGTTAAAAACTAGAATAAGGTTGAAACGATTCCTCGAGTGATTCAAAGACCTTTATTATTTAAATTCCTCAAAGAAAATTTATCTGCCTTGAAGCTTCACTAAGTTATATTTTATTATTTAGCTCTCCGTGTTCCAGCTGGGTTATTACTTGCATCGTACAGAGCTCTCACTTCCGCCTGAGTTGTTGACAAAAGCTAAGCTTTAGCAGCATAACGTCCAGTTTTCAAGTTCGGCCTGGGAGGATTTTATTGATTGATGATGATGTTTGGGTCTTTGTCGTTTATCGAGGGACCAATAAACATCCTTTAAATGACTGGCGTGATGCCTGCTAGTCTTTTCTCCTCCTGGAGCTGCTGCCTGGTGGCGGTTCAGAGCGAACAGCGGGGAAGAGGAAGCGCTGCAGGAGTATTTATACAGGTGAGCGGATAGACTG